>NC_048909.1:4705394-4962279 GCF_011077185.1 Oxyura jamaicensis
AAGAAGAAGAAGAAGAAGAAGAAGAAGAAGAAGAAGAAGAAGAAGAAAAAGAGTAAGTAGTATGTGGTATATTACAACTCCCTGAGGGGGGAAAAAAAAAAAAAAAAAAAAAAAGTCTCATTTCTGCACATCTTCAGACTAGACGTTTTGGCATCCAGGACCAAAGAAAATATGCAGGTCAGTTCTGTTTTTCTTTTTAGCTCAACAGTTTTCAGCTAAAATGTACAACTCTTCTTCACTCATTTGCATTCAACATGAAGCAAATGCACACACGCTCACAGGTCCCATGCTTGATTCTGTTCCACCCATGTGAACCCACATGAATGCCATTAGTTTGGTTCTCCTCTAGCAGCAGAGCATCAGCATGTCCCCCCTTGCCAGTTAGTGCTGCTTTTATTAGGGTGTTGTCTAGACACAGGGCAAGGCAAAGAAGGCTCGACACAATAATTGCATCTGAACCATTCACAGTCCTCCAGCTTTGTGAACTTTTTTACCCTATTAAACTCTGATATAAGCATCAGCAGAGACGTGGCCTCTGCTCTGTTCAGATGCACAGAGCAGCGCTCTATAAAGCATTGGTTTACAAAGGAGGGAGTGCAGCGAGCAATTTTGCTTTGCTTGGTACATGAGGGCTGCAGTCTGATCTGCTTCAATCGAGTTCAGCTAATTTGGAAATGATGAGTAAGCTGGAGTAAACTGCAAGATGGTGTAAGCAGGTCCCAAAGTGGGAGTTAAGGGAAATAACTAATAGAGGCATGTAATCCATACCAATATGGTGTGAAGGTTGAAAGGGACTCTGACACCAAGTACAGCGGAAAACATGATGGAAAGAAGACTACACAACAAAAAGGTTGCCTTTCATGCCCTGCTTCCCACCTGCTTCCAGTCTTTAAAGTCACTGGGGTTTTGCACACAGTTCCTACAACCCTCCAGGGGATGCATGTGCACCAGTGAGCCGGAGTCTGTCTGTGTGCATGCAGGCGCTAGCTGGCTCCTGGAAAAGTGCACCACTGCCCTCCTCAGGAGAGCTCTACGTGGTGTGGACCCCCCCCCACCCCCACCCCGAGCCAAGCAAGCCCCCTCCCCCACCCCCCCCCCCGGGGCCAGAGCCAGCTCTTTGGGTCTGAATTCCCCTCTGGTTCATCTATGAGTTATTATGCACCACGAAGGGACAGCCATGACTTTCCTAAAGCATCAGAGCTTTATCCACAGGCAAATAAATATACATCCCAGCTTACATACCGATCCCTCCGCCTCCACCCAGGCCAACCTCCCAGCCCCACTAACTGAAGGAGTTTGGCAAGTAAAAAGTTATGAGACAGTGGAGGCAGAAATGAGGATGGACTTTAGCAAGCCACCAAGACGAAGGGGACTCCTAATCTGGAGATATTATCCCTTCTCTTCTCTGTTACCTTTCTCATTTGTCAGCATGGAGAGGCCAAGCAAATAAAGACCTCTTCAGAATCAGCACTGAAACCTTCAGGGCCATAAAGCCATGCACCATGGTGCTAAGGTACCAACCAAGGGAATTGATTTGGGAAGAGCAGCGAGCATGTTCAGCACTGGGACAGGGAGGCATGGTACTTCACTAAGCACCTGCACTTCTCAGGCTGAGGATTTTTCACTACTCTGGTTTAGCAACGCCAGGCAGCAGATATCCAACATCATCCACTGCTTCCCATCACTTGCGGTCTGTGCTCCTGAGCTCAGGTTTGAGGCTGTGGAGCCAAGTGGCTGAAGCAGGTCAGAGCCCAAGAAGGCAAGGCCTTTCTCCCCAGGCTTAGAAGAGCTGCTTGGCTTTCTCCAAGAGCATGGAGGACACCAAGACAAAGTAATGCTGTAGATATGGCCCCTACCAGCCTTTAGAAGACTCTGTGCAGGTTTGTGACCTGCAGGAAGGTTTTTTTCTGCCCACTGCAGACTGGAAGGCCAACAGCTAGTCCTGACAGAGCAGAGCCCGGTGACCTGCAGGCCCACAATTCTGCAGTTACTCAACACGCTGTACCTTGCTTCTTCTCCTCACCTTCATCTTCTTTGGTCCTATGGTGTCTAGATTTGCTTTGAGCTAAGATCCGATTGTAGTTTTTAGTCATGCTTAGATTTTATATGTAAGCATGCTTGAGAGAAGAAAAATGGGGCTCAGGAGCAGCAGCAGCGTGTCTAAGGCAGAAGAGCTATGTGCAAAGAGGAGTTGCTTAGGCTGTCTTTTTCTCTTCATTTGTCATACTTCAGAGGGCAGTGCTGGAGAGTTCAGGGTCTACCCCGATCCCACTCTGCCTTCTGTATACTCACCAAGGAGTTTAATGCCGGACTGCCATCAGCGCACACACCAGGCAGACCAAGGGGCTGCGCAGACGAGGTTGGGAGCTGTCACATCACATCTCCGCAGGGCTCCTGCCCTCTGCACCGGCCTGTCCCATGCCACCAGCTGTGCCAGCAGCCCCATGAAGCGCCTGCTTCTGCCTCGGTCTCAGTGGAAAGCAGGAACCCCCGACCTCCATGCAGGAAGCTTTATTTTCCATATGGTTTTGCATTTTGCTGAATGGCTTAATGATGCTTTTTGTGAGTCCAGACAGAAAGCAGAAATGTCCTTACAGCAGCAGAAATGACCCAGAGATTAAAGCAAGGGTGCTTTCTTTTCCAGCACCTTGGGATGGGGAGCAGACATTTCAAGAAAGGAGCTCGGAGAGGAGAGACCATCCAGCTCCTGGGTTGGTGGCCACAAGTTCCCCCAGCACCAGCAGAGAAGGGGTTAATTCCCTTCCACAGACCAGAACAAAATGCCTTGATATGGCAATTTCAATTTTTTCAATTTGGCTGTGCTGCAGCAGAGTGAGCGGAGCTGCAGAGCTGGGACACGTAACAGGGATGTGCTGCAGGTGGCCCAGGCTGGCATTTGGCATCAAAAGTGGGGGAGCTGGACTGACTGGGATGGGGGTGGCTTTTTCTGCAGAAAAGCTGAGTTTATAACTTCTGTTTCCTTGTCTCTCTGCTCTGTGTGTGGCTGGAAGGAGGTGAGATAGCCCCCATTTGCTTTTACATTAAAACTTAGCTAAAAGGTGCTTAGTTCTGCCAGCTGGAGAACTCTTCCTGCTCTTGTGATAATGAGGAGAGCCAAGGGACTCAGGTTGATCAGGGTTTTTATTCATACGCCAGCACCGAACACACTTGCTGAATCAAAGCAGGCTTTGGGTGAGGGCAGCAGCACTGTGCAGACCCAGGCATAAGGTCTGAGTGCTGCTGCTGTTCGTTTGGGATGTTCAGGGGAGTCCAGGGAGTCGCTGACATATGGGCAAAAGCTACGAGTTGCAAAAGCCAGGTCCCTCTGCCTAAGTGCAAAGACACTGCAGGAATTAAGAGGTTTCTGGGCAGGCAGGAAGGTAGAAAGGAACATCCCTGTCTAGCAGAAGGATTCTCTAGGCACTTGAGGTTTTCAAGTAGCATCAAACTAACAGCACCACAGAAAGAACAGCAGTAACAGAGAGGAGTTTGTTTAAGCATCAGCAAAACACACAGTGCTGAGGTTCTGGAAATGTCTCCCTTAAGTTCCTCTCCTGTAATCTGCAAAACATTGCAATTGTCACATTTATTTAATAAAACACCAGGCTGTGTTTATACTTTAAAATACGCAGCCCTTAAAAAAAAAAAAAAAAAAAAAAAAAAAAAAAAAAAAAAAGTTGTATGCCCCAGGAGTCTCAGTAGCACAAATGGAAATAACATGAACCCTGCCCATTAGCAAGCAGTTTTACTGCAAACACAAGTGCAGCACATTACAGGAGCTTCAAGTAATTCTATGCTCAGCATATATTAAGGAGGAAGTGGAGGAAGAAGAGAGATTATTCACTGGATTGGGGTTCAGCTCAGCTCAGAGTGAACTCAGGTGAAACTGAGCCAGGCTGATGAATAAAACCTGACAGCAGCAGAACCACAAACTGCACTCGGAGGCTGTATTACATGTTGCCTTATGGTGACTTGATTTAATAGGACTGTTTAGGGTTTTTTTTCTGAGAAAAACCCAGAGCCTAACCCAGAAGGAAACAATTAAAAAAAGCAAGGGAAAACTTAGTGTTTTTTTTTTCTTTTTCTTTTTTTTCTTTTTTTTTTCTTTGTGCCAGACAGTGCTATCCAAGCCAACATGAAGCAAGAGCTGGCTGGAATGTGTCCAGGACCCCTCCAAGGAGCATCCCCCAGACACTGCTGCACCTCCACTGCTATCCTGGCCATGGGTTAAGGTACATCTCATGGGGCAGCTCTGGGTCTACACCAGGACCAGGCAGGGTGACTGCGGTAGAGGTGGGGACTGAAAGAGGGTGTCCTACATCCCGTTCAGCCTCTCTCATTCTCAGAGCTTATACAAACCTATAAGCAGCTCTGGGAGAATCATACCATTGTGTTTAATAGAAGTTTTAGGATTATGTCCTGCTCAGACAAGATTGTGTATTTTTCTGCAAGAAGAGGGATCAGTCCTGCATCCCCTGGGGCATTCCAGCCCATTGGTGGGGGTCTAGCCTGCAGGTTTCAGAGCCCTTAACCCTCTGCCCCTCACCACGCCTGGATGCTCGCCCCAGCCCAGAGGGCTGCAAAGGGGATGGCAGGGCTCCGAGCAGGGGCTGCCCATCTGCCAGCCAGCTCGGAGAAAGGCACCTTGGCCAGCAGGTCGCTTATCTGGCAAGTCCATCGTGCTGCAGCCCCTGCAGATCACCAGGGCTCTTCTCCCCTTGCCTGCCCAGATCCTGCTGCGGTGAATATGCATTCGGCTGATTCGGGGCTTTGCTGAGTGGCCACGCTGGGGGGAGCAGGAATGGACTTCAAGGCACCTTTGGGCTGGATGCATCTCCTCTCCCCAGGAATTCATTTATGGAATAAGCAGAGGCCTCTTTCGAGGCCTGTGTTCCACTAAGTGAATATATAATGATGCAGTCTATACATTTATACATCATCCCCTGCAAACAGGGGCCTATTTAGGACAAGATCAGACTATGCTTCTCCCGGCAGGGGTTGCATTAGCAATTCATTTCATAGCATAAAAGGAATGTACGGAGACAATCATCCACAGCCTGAATAAAACACTGGAGGAGAAGCCAGGGACCAAAGGAGGAAAAAGATAATTCCTTTGAAAGGATTTTTTTTTTTTAAATAAAGAAAAAAAGAGAGAGAGAGAGAAAATAAAGCTGGTCTAGAAGGCAAAATCTCTTGGAAAAGTAATCAGAGAGATAGGAAATCTGAGCTGTTTATTATTTTGGGTTGATGGAAGAAGTGGAAAAGAAGGGATAATGTATGTTTCCTCTCTAGACTGATGAAAATAGGACTGGTGAACTAGGAAAATGGAAGAAAATGTTTTTAGAGACACATACAAATGCACACATGTACATAAGTGCCCACACACAGCCTAGAGTTGATCAGAAAGAATGTAGAGTAAATAAAAAGATGGAAAAATTCAGGGATCCTGCCTGAAAAACAATACATTGTGCCTTCAGGGTGCACAGATGGGAAGATGAGAAAGTAAGGAAGGTAGAATTGGGAAGATGGAATATGGAAAAGAAGGAAGGTGAAAAGGGGACCAGACAAAAGATAGGAGAGGCAAGGTGAGGACTTGTTTACTCTCTCTGATAGCCCAGACCTTTCCAAGGTGCATGTGGGATCACTCAGACATCAAAGGCTGAAGCTTTCTGAGACGCAATGAAGCATACGCCTGCTGGCATTATTTGTCTTTTTCTCTGTTTAATGGCCTTGTTTACATGAGGGCCAAGGCTTTCGGGTTGAACAGCTCATGTGGGTTTAGATTTGTGCCTGCCTGACAAGAGAAAGAACAAAAGTCCCAGTGAGGGCTGGAGCACTCCATAACCTCCTAACAGAAAGCAAGAAAGCAACCCAAAGCCCCTGGTGACCTTCCCTAACCCCCCTTTACAGTTCCCCATCCTTTGAGGCCGCAGCAGCAGGCTCAGCCCAAAACACCTCTCCCAAGAGCTCTAACTTCTAGTGAAGGTATTGGAGCCACCTGATGTTGCAAAACAAAATAATATTCAGCCTAAAGGCCCTTCCCATTCTCTCCTCTGTTAACCCAAGTGTCTGCCACCCACAATTTCCTCCAAACAGGCTGCACAGAGCTGCCTTCCCCCAGCCAGGCCTTCCTTTCTGCCTGGCCCTGGTTGTTCATGCCAATGAGTCTTCTGAGAAAGCTGCTAATTAAAGGCATGCGATAGTTAAACTTTTGCTAATCAAGACAAATGAATCAAGTCTCGAGTGTATGATGGTGGAGCTGAATCGCTCCTTCCCCCACACTCGTCAGCCTTCAATTACAAGGCACAGATATTATCGTGAAATATTTCCCCTAAAGCCCCATTGTGCAGCTCCTGGTTATGGTTCTCCTGATTCGTGGTGTTTATTTAGCGCTGTGGGGGTGTTTTGTCAGCAGAACACATGAGCATGTCCAAATGTTAACGAGCCCATTAAAGACAGACAAGATGTAATCGGACCAGACACTCTGACTGACTGGCAGCAGGACAGGCCGAAAATTCAGGGGAAAAAGCGCTCCTATGCCCAGTCGTGGTGACAGCAAGATTTAGGAGAAGAGCTTCCAGGCAAAGGACACAGGCCAGACTGGGATCCTGTCCCAGAAAATTACTGACACCACACCAAGGAAACCACTGCCTCCTTTTAGGAGCCAAAAAAATAAATCAGGAGAAAACTCCTGGAGGTTTGGAAAGAAGGAGGATTGAGCCCCCATTTTCACCCACTCCAGAAATCAAGGGACTTTGCAAAATGCAGATAGCACAAACCAAAGCAGAAACAGCCACTGAGTTGGAAGCAAGCTCTCCTGACCTCTATTACACTCCAGAGTTGTTGATTTAACTGCTGTATTTTCAAACATCTAATTTGCACCCTCAGGTCACCAATATAAAGCTGCCAGACGAAGGCAATTGGAAAAAAAAAAAAAAAAAAAAAAAAAGTCTGGGCTGGAGCAGAGAGAGGAAGAGTTAGAAAAGTAGCAGGACTCACTGTGAACTTAAGATCTGTTTGTGTGCAAGACCAGGGCCACTGCTGAATCAGTGCTGGCTTTGATTCTTTGTTCCAGATAAGCTACAGATCATATTTTTATGACTGCAGTGTTTATGAAGGGAGCAACTAAGTGTGCTCGAGTAGCCAGGACGTAGCCCTGACCTTCTCCCCGGTGCTCTCACAGCATCAGGGCTCCATGCGGGCGCTGCTGTCAACACAACTTTTGCTTCAGCTACTTGCCACAGTTCTGATGCTGTATTTCACCCTTTCTAGAGTCTGCCAGAGAACGGCCCCTGTCATCACTCTTCTATTTCTGCAAATGTAGTTTGCTCTTTGGAGCTGTTTGAGAAATGCACTCACTGCAAACATGCTTCATTCTCTGGCTGGTCCATGGGCTGTTTGGTTGTGGGGTTTTTATCAGTTATTTGAGCTGTACGATCAATCCACCAGTCACATGAATTTGTTTTCCCTCTCTAAATGATCACAACTTCTGTTTAGTTTCCAGATCATTCACCTCATGTTTTAACTCTCCGGTCTGTGTGTCAGCCTGTGGTTTTATATGGAAATGAGGACATCCATCTGGGCCTGCAACCCTTGTCCATATGAAAGACAAATGTCTAGTTAACTAATAAGGGAGGTAAAGAAGGATCTAATAATTCATCCAATTTTAGCAGCACCCTGACAGCATGATTTTGAAGCACCTTAAAAAAGGGCCATGGATTTGTAGGCAATGGGATGGAGGCAAAACCTCCAAGAGGTCTGGAGTTAAAGAGTCAGTAAGAATGCAGGTGCTTGGGTGAGCCATCTTGGTGCTATGCGAGTTGGCATCTTCAACTCACACCTACCACAAGTGGGTTTTGAGGCTCTTCCAAGCAGAGGCGTCACATTTGGAAATGCCTATATGTCTCTGCCGGAGCTCTGGTCCTGTCACACAGCTGCATCGCCATGCGGAGCAAGCCTGGAGGCTTCAAAGTGCACAGCCAAGCCAGCAACCGAAAAGAGCAGTTAGTGCCACTAACAGAAACAACTCTTTTGATCTCCTTGACATCAGTGCAGCAAACATCCCACTCCGGTGCATTCTTGCATAAAAGAGAAGCTTCTTGCTGCTCAATCACACTGCTTTTAATAGCTTTCTGAATGCAAACATCCGCAGCTTTTATTTCAGTTTAATCTGCCAATTTTTCTAAGTCTTTATCACACTTTATCAAACAGTGTATCAGTGTGAGATATCCAACCCCCTCCCCTCAGGCATCTCCGAAATTGAAATCCCAGGAAGACAGCAGCTTCTTTCATATTTTAATTATTTTAACATTTTCCTTTAGTGGCCTCTGTATTATTATGACTTGTTTTTCTCTCTGGAACAGGGCTGTGATCCCACACTGGGTGGGAAATTTGTTTGTCTAGAGCAAAATAGCAGAATGCCTCTAATGCATTAGATATGGATTAGAGAAATTGTGTTTGGGAAATATATAATCTCTTGGTAAATGGGGAAAAATAAAAAGGCTATTTCATTTCAGCTTTAATTTGTTTTTCCCCGATTATAATTTTTAATGAAAAAGTGTGTTTTAACCACATGAGCACTGCCTCATTTGCCAAGTGTTAGGTATAAGCTGCATCTCCAATAATGTCACTTCCTTCTTTACCATTGAAGGCTCTGATTCAGGAAAACACTTAACCACATGCTTAAATCCATCCTTCTTGTAGAAAACACTCATGCATAGAATTAACTTTACGTATCCTGGGACTTGCTCTTGTGCTTAAAGTTTGAGACATCTCAATACTTCTCAAGTCTGAGATTGTCTTCTGATTTAGCACCACAGAATCTGGTACATAAGGCATTAAAATTGGCATCAAGACTCTCAGCAGCTTTGCTGGGTGTCAGCTTGGTCCTATTGTGATGCAGAAGGAAAAATCACTGCAGCCCAGGCAGTGCTGGGGGTAGGCAAGCAACCGTGCTTTTCTGTCTGATGTCTAAGCACTGGTTTTCTCAAGCTCTGCTGCTTCGTTTTGTGAGCTGGTCTGCGTCAGTGTCCCTGTGTCACCATAGCCTGATATGTGCCATAAAGCCTACAGATCTGCACAGAGAGTTGAGCCTGTGTCTACAATGAAAATATAGCATTATGGCAGCAGGAGACTTACCTCTCTCCCCCACTAATTCTTTCCCCAGTACTCTTGAGAGTAACAAAGGGAAAGCAGAAGAGCAGCTGAGTGCTGCTCAGAGGTGCCCAGCAACCCAGCCCTCCATCCATGGGACCACCTTGAAACTTCCTTCAGGTCTCAGCTTATTAAGTATAGATATAAATAAATAAAAAGAAATAAAGAGTCACTCCTGTTAGTAAAATGATGCTTGCTGCCACCTTGGGTTCTACCCAAGGCACGTTTCCCAGCATATTCTGGAAAACTTTTGAGGTTAAATATTAAAGAAATGGGATTTCAGCTCTTTGAACAGCATATTGCAAGTCCATCCACCAAAGACTGCTGCAGCCCTTTGACTGCAAACACCGAGAGAATCCAGCAGGACTGTGCGAACAGTAGGAGTATTGAAAGAAGCCAGATCTGTGGGTGTGATTCTTCTCTCTCACATTTGGTGTAAATGAGGTGCAAGGACACTGAAGCCTGCTGGACCGATGGGCTTGCAAACCCCAGCCAGGCAGGAGAAAACAGTCAGGTCGGGGTTCTTCTAGACACGAGCCCTGGAGGACCAAGGCTATTGTCACCAGCCAGTTAGGTTTGATTTGATCTCCAAGTGCCACCCTATTCATTGAAACAGCCTTTGCTATTGTAACGATTGGTTCAGAAATTGCTCTTGTTCAAGAACTCCAGCGTAAGCTGTGCCAGTTCTTTCCCCTTGTGCCCAGCCCCTGGGCTGTGCCACCCTTGTCCCTGCTCCATTGTCCCCAGCCCCTAGAGCAGCTCACCTCATCTCATAGAAGTGGGCATCATTCAGATCGCTCTTTTAGCTCTTCTTTCCCTAAGGGGATGGATCTTAGTCATAAATCATAAGCCCAGGAAGTTTTCAGAGCACCAATCCATTCCTGTCCTCATCCAGGCTTGCCACCCTAGCTGCTGGGCTGCTTTGGAAGATCTGAATCTCAGTGTTTCACAAGGTTTGATTTTAAATTTAGTTTCTCCCTTTTTCCGGCAAATCGCTCCGTCTCACAGAGCTTTTCCAGTAACTAGGCATTGTTGGCACAGAGAGGCTGGGCCCATTATTATTGTATTTACTCTGGACCCCAGCTTCTCCTTCTCATCCAATAAATCCATTTGAGAGCAAGGGTTTTGATAGACACTTTAATAGAGCTCTCCTTAACCTGACCATGTTAATGATTTTTTGGGGGCTGGCTCTACGCCAGTTCGTGCAGCTCATTAGTTTTTTTTTCTTTTTTTTTTTTTTTCTTTTTTTTTCCCTTTGTTATGTTTGTTATGAGCTGCATCTCCTCCTTCTTGTTCTTCTCTCCCTTCTCTCCTTGAGAACATCAGCACTCCTCACTGCCCAGCTCCCCAAAACCAGTCCCCAGTACTCAGCCCCTGGTCCTGTGCCAAGGTCTGTTTTGTTGCTCAAAGGCCACAAAGGCTCCCAGTTACCTGGCAAACACCCTCATCCCTTCTTGATGGCAGAAATATCAGAACAGTTCACTTCCACTGTGCATTGTGTTTATTTTACAGTGCACTAACTGAACTGGTCTTAACTGGTGATGGAGAGGGCCGATGGAAGGAGACCTCTTCCCAGAGCTGAACTGTGTACTTCTGATGCTGCTAACCCAGCCAGAGTTTTCCAGCTGTGGTGTTTGGGGAGCCAGCTGCTGGGCTGTCTGGCTGTTGATGAGCCCCTCTAATTGCAGAGAGTGCTTTTTCTTCGTCAGCAGGAAGAGAATCTACAATTCTCTGCTCAAATGATCTTCTCTCTTCCTACTTTCACCTACTGGGAGTGGTGATGAAGGAGACAAATGATATGGGCTCAGGTTGCTGTGCCGGGCTTAAAGGAAATACAGATTAATCTTGAAGGGATCAGATATTTTGACTTCCATGATGGAACAAGCAGTTGTTCATAGACTTGCCATGCTCCAGAAATGGAACTTCATGCTAAAAAGAGATTTTAGAGAGCTCAAATTATTATCCAATGATGGAGAGCTCCCAGGCCTGTTCTCATTCTCCAGCTGGCTTGCTAGCAGAGCTGCTCTGATAGTGTAATATATCCTGGTCTTAAGTGTTGAGATCCAGCCATCATCAGCCAGTACAGGTACACATATAAGGGAGCAGCATATAGTTCCAAAGGATTTTACCAAGCCAGTTAAAGGAGATACTGGAAGAGCAGTGGGAAACAAGGAAGAGTGTTCTCTGCAGTTAAAAACATTTTCTGAGGACAAACCACACTTTTATGTTGTCCTCTGTGTATGGGTTCAGCTGTGCATCAGGCACCGTGGTGGTTTCCTGGTGAGCCTGGGAGGGCAGTTGATGACAGAAGAGTGGCCACCATTCCATCCTGCAGATCCACAAGTCCCATTTCAGTGAGTTACCATGATGTAGAAAGCTGTGAACAAGTTCAATGACCAACAGGGATCTGCTTTTCTTTTGTTTGGGCTGAAAAACCATGAAGGGCTAGATTAATTAAACTCTTACACCTCCAGCCCTACAAATGTTATCAGAACTATGAAGCTTTCTCAATGCTTAGTTATTTCTTTTGAAAACCAGATTCCTGCAGATGTGATTCTGGGTTTCCTGAAGCTATAATCTCCTCTCTATATCTTTCTTGAGCAGGTGGAGTTTAAATCTAGGTAAATACTCACACTCTGTTCCTTTTCTGGCCCCAGTAACACAGAAACTAAAGCAATCCTAGGCAGAACACCAACACAAGCCTTCAGTGAGGATGCAAACCAACATGTCCTGTGAAGTTTAGGAAGTGATCCATCATTGCATTACATACCCAGCACTTTTTGTTTTCATTTCCACAGTGCCTCTATATAGCTGTCACCAGCGTGAAGCATGTGTAGCAGCTGGATCCACAGTACTCAGCATTGCCACACAGATACCTACCACAGGACTTACAGGGTAGTTCCTTTAATTGGAAGCAAGTAAAATCACTGTTCCTGTGCTGGAACTTATCTCACCACTGAATTACTCTTAGAGTTGCAGGTTTTGCTGGGAAACAAAAACCTATGTGTCAAAATACAGGGAGAAAATGCAGCCTTTCCAAGCAGAATCTTGACAGTCCAAGCACCAACTGAGATGATCAAGGATGGACTTTTGAGATGTGTTTTTTTTTTTTTTTTTTTTTTTTTTTTTGCCTGTGTCATTTTCAAATGTGCTGTAAATTTCCCCCAACAGATAACCCACATAGGATGCTTCTTGTCGCCCTGCATTCA
The DNA here is from genome assembly GCF_011077185.1 of Oxyura jamaicensis. NCBI lineage: Eukaryota > Metazoa > Chordata > Aves > Anseriformes > Anatidae > Oxyura > Oxyura jamaicensis. The sequence goes on from NC_048909.1 coordinate 4,717,757, forward strand.
TCATTCCTGGGCTCCCCTCTTGCGTATTCCATAGGTAATTGCCACACACATACTTTCTGTCATTTACCTTTCCAAATTGTGTTTCTCATTCTAATTAAAGGAGCGACGTTTTATTGTTAATGATGGCCTTGTGCACGGAGAAGATTGTTTCACTGTATTAAGTCACAGGATGAGATCTGTCCCTCCCAGTACTTTTCCTGCACAGACAAAAAAAAAAAAAAAAAAAAAAAAAAAAAAAAAAAGTGCATTTTAGGGAAAGGAATTCCCCTGTTCATTGCATGCTCTGGTGAAGATCTTGAGTTTCACCAAGCCCTCTGAATAAGCCACAGACTTGCAGCTTCACTGAGACAGGACTGTAGCTGTGACTGCAGCCTTTCCATAGGGTCAAACCCATACCTGGTGCAAGACAACAGTAGCTCTGGTCACTACAAATGGTAATGGGGCCTTGATCTCTTCCAACAGAACAAAAGAAGTTCACTGACCAACCCCACTGCTTCATGTATGTATGCCAGATATTCCTCCCAAGGCTTTCAAGATGATGACTTGCTTTTGCCCTCCAGGACAAAGTGACTCGCAAACTTTTCTCTTCTGATGGACAGAATTTAATTCTGGATTTCTGTTTTCATCTTACAGTTGATCTGCTTTTTGAATTAGTGCCCCAGCCACAGTACAAATTCTGATTATGCAGTACCCACAGGGGCAGAGACCATTTGGTTTATGTATTCAGCTTTCCAAAGGAATTCGCAATGCTGGCACAATCCTATAGGCAGTTTTCAACATTCAGGACATCCCTGCATTCAGAGCAGAGCTAGCTGTCCCCTGCAATAGTGTCTCACACGATGTAGTGAGGAGGCTCCGGCTGGGTCAAATTCTGCCAGTTTTCCCACAGATCTGGAGGAATCCTGCTGTTGTTATTGAGGCTTAGTTCTGTTTTACACAGAAGTTCACAGAAGTTTGGTCCATTCTTACTTCTGCCAGCTAACTCCACCTTTTCCATTCTTCAGGGCCACATCACTCTTTTGCAGATCAGCCATAAGGGCCTGGACTCACTCCAGAGCACCTGTGGTATTTTGATAACTTCAAATATTGCCAACTTCTCATATTTAAATATACAACTTGCAGACGGGGCAAAGTTTAACTCACCCTAATCAACTGTGAAATGAACCCCAAGCTCACAGTTACGCTTTGAAAGACCTGGGTCTTTTTTATGCTGATCATTAACTGCAGCAGGGATATTCCTTCCTAGAGATTTGTTATTAATGACTGCTGAAATTACCGATTTCAATTAACTACATTACATTTTGAAATACAGTTGGTGCTGCTTTGGGGAAATATATATACTGAAGTGAGAGCTGGTGCCTCTTCTGTTAAAGAACTGCAAGAACAAACAAAACATGCAGCACCCCTTTAGTCCTCAACAGTATGGATGCTATATCCTATTTCTCATCCTTGTATTTTTTCTCTCCTTCCCCTTTTTCCCTCCTTGTCTGCCTCTTGCTGTTAAGAGCATCTCCCCTCCCTGCAGCCATCTGATTCTGCTCCCTTCAATAAGGATGCCCCCAGGGACTTGTCACGCTCCTAGGGCCCTGGCCCTATGTCTTTTGCCTTCTGAGATATTGGCACCTGCTTTCTGCCTCTGTGGTCCTTTTCTCATTCAGGCCACATCACCACTGAGGGACATCCAGCACTAAGCCACCAAAATGGGATTGCACAAACTCTGCACATTAATTAGTTCAATGCATCTCATTCCTAGGGAAGGAAGGAGGGAACTGCTACTAATAGCAAATATTTTGAAGGAGGTTATGCAGAGCTGTGGGTTTCAAATAAAGGGAAATGAGAGGAAATAGCCCAGCTGCAGCCATCTTGAAACTAATCCCAGGTTTTGGAGTCTATGTAGTTTATTACTGAGGGTCTGCCTGCCTGTCTCCTCTCTTTTCATGCTCAGTATTCTGTGCAGCTCTTTGAGATCCCTGCCCACTCTTCTCCCTCTCCTTCTCACTCGGTCTCTAGCAATCAGCAAAACCTCAGTCAAACCCTCGCTTCCTGCCAAATGTCAGCATTGCTACAACATGGGCCGGACCGTGTAGTGGTCTCGTGACGATGCAGAAGAAAAGAACCGTACAAATTTCCAGGCCTCCCCCAGAAGGGACACAAATTTCTGCCATCTGCACTGGCACTAAGTCCTGGGCACTGGCTCACAAATGCCAGCCAAGGAGGGGGACAAGGGCTAGGGAACACAGGTTGCTGCCATGCACCCTGTGCAGCCCAGGCAGTGGGAGACGTGTGTGTGTGTGTTGAGCCCCCCCTGGCATTAAAGGACTCTGTAATTACTCTCAAAGGTTTCTGTTATGTGCAAAACCGTCATTAACTCCCAGTGGCGTGATTGCCCTTTATTGATAATACAGAGCTCAGCAATCCTCAGCCATGGCTTATTGTGCTTGCTCACAGGGGAAGGAAATGAACCTGCCATCCTTCCTCTCACAGCTTGCTATTAAGGTGGGACACGCACATGAAGGCTACACCCACCCTGATCCGCACTTGCCCACAAGGGAGAAATCACTCATGTCTGCCTGAAACAACACCCACCACTTCTGCTTAACTCCTTGGGCACCTCTGAGCTGTGGTCCTGTAGAGGAGAGCTGGGAGGGAAGAGCTGTAAGCCCTGAGGCCTAGGATCACAACAAAGCTCTTTCCTGAAACACCTGTGGTGAAAGGGGTTGCAGGCCTATTCCATGAATCACAGAATTGTAGGAGTTGGAAGGGACCTCAAGAGATCATCAGGTCCAACCCCTCTGCCAAAGCAGGTTCCTAGAGCAGGTTGCCCAGGTAGGCGTCCAGACAGGCCTTGAATATTTCCAGAGGAGGAGACTCCACAACCTCCCTGGGCAGCCTGTTCCAGTGCTCCATCACCCTCACCGTGAAGAAGTTCTTTTGCATGTTGGTATGGAAAATCCTGTGATCCATTTTGTGGAAATTGCCCCCTTTCCTGCCCCCACAAACCACTGAAAAGAGGTTGCAGCCAGTTTTGCAGACTGCCATATCCCTTTGTCTCCCACACTTAAGGTATTTATAAACATTGTTAAGATCCCCTCTCAGTCTTCTCTTTTCAATGCTGAACAGACCCAGGTCTCTCAGTCTTTCCTCATAGGGAAAGACTTTCCTCATTTCCTCATAGGCCCCGTATCATCTTTGTGGCCCTCTGCTGGGCTCTTTCCAAGAGATCCCTGTCTTTTTTGTACCGGGGAGCCCAGAACTGGACACAGTACTCCAGGTGTGCTGTGACCTTCCATGAGCTTCAGCAAAGCAGTAGATTTGCATGGGTTGAAATTCAAAGCTCTGTGGTCATGTACATGCCAGTGTTAACGTAAAAATATTCCCTCCAGAAATACTTCTCACCACCTTTAGGTAAGAAAGAGGACATGATTTTCACCATCAGCCTTGGCCAGGCGTGGTGGAAGAGCAGGTGCAAAAATGCAGGAGAAAGATGTGAGACTCCAGCCCTTACTGGACTCACAGAACCAGCCACAGGGTATGGTAAAACCTGATCTGAACCCAGCCTGTGGCACACACTCCAACGCAGGGAATGCAAAGCATAAAATAGAAATCAGGAACAGCGGCCGCTGGGCTTTGTTGGAACATTATTGTTCCGTCTTGTTTCCAGTCACTGCATCTGTATAACAACATCACTCCTATACCATGTAATTAGACATTTAATTTATTAAACAGCAACAGTAGTGAGTAGGGAGCAGGAGATACACTTATCTTCCAACAAGGGAAATGTGCTATGGGGGAGCGTATGCTTTCCCAACTCAGCCTGAACTGCTTCCTAACAGGCAGGGCACTCAAGACAAAAGGTTTTCTTGGTCCAGACATGGCACCATCCCTCGGGAGATCTGGATTCTGCCTGTGCTGCCCTGTCTCAGGTCTGCAGCAGGACCTTTGTCAAGTTGCTCAGTCTTGCTGCCCCTCACTCCATGCAGAAAATGAGCACAGTAACCTGGCCTTTCTCCCATATGTTATCTAGGTTGTTTTGCTTTGCCTGTCAACTTTTCCAGGTAGAAGCTGTGCATCTTGTTCTGCTTCTGCTGGGCTGTGAGCATGCTGTGCCCCCACATCTCACCATGCTCCCCAATAATAAGTATCTTTTCTTTCAACAAGGTCAATGCAGCCAGTTTTGCAGACTGCCAGAATAAAGGCAGAGTATTCTCAGGCTTGCATCTTCCAAGGTGAGAGTCAGAGGAAGAAAGCAAATGCTATCGTTACAGGTCCTTGGGAAGAAATTGCCTCGGTGTGAAATCCAGACAAAAAAAAAAAACTGTTTCTGACAAAGATGAAAATGATGATCGCCTGCGTACTCGCCCATGGGAAAACACATGAGACCCGGGCCTTCCAGGTTTCATAAGCCTGAGGCTAGAGAAAATGTTATCTCTTTATTGAGACCTAATGTACTGACAACATTGCAGTGTATGAAGCAAAATGTCCTCCAGTGATTCCAGAGCAAGCCCTACCAAACAACTTGGCTGAGTCAGCTGCTAGGGCCTCCAGCTGAAGCAGCACAAATGTAATGTGTGGTTTTGCATTGGATTCGGTGGCCATCAGGTCTCCTTGGGGAGGACGCTGACACACAGGAGTGCTCAGCAGCCCTGAGTGCAGATATGGCCCAAGAGAAGAGTAGCTCCTCAGTGCATGAGGAACCAAAACTCCCTTTTATCCCAGGTCTTGGAGGATATGCAGAACACAAATCTTTCTCATCACTTCTTCCTATATCATGTTAGCAGACCTACATGGTCACAGCTGACCATGCTGGGTAAATAATCTAATGTAATTACAGGGTAAAGAAATGGCAAATTCTCTTCTAACCCAGAGTAGAGCTTGCATCTATTATTTATTAGAGGCAACCAGCAGAAGAGAGCAGGTTACGTGGTAATTACTTTTTGACCTCCTGGAGGTAATTGCATAATCATTTGCAGAGAATTGCTATTACAGTTGGGTGAATCCTGCAAGCCATTTTATGTGAACAGTCATTTGAATTTTTAAACCAATTTCCACCTAACTATGGAGTTTTGATAAGGTCGTCTACTACCCCAGTGACTGAATAGTTTTTTTCCCTGCCTTTTTGGGGGGTTTTGTGTTCCTCAGATATTAAAATAAATGAGCTGACTGGCAGCAATATTCATATCTAGTTTATCAGTTACTCAGATAAGCTTAGCCCAGCCTTTCCATGGCTAAAAACTGCTCACAGGTTTTAGATCTGGGCAGAGAGAAGTGGTTCCATTTCTGCTGATGTTGTCAATAGGTCAATGTCTGCGGAGTTTTTCTCTCTGGAGTGAAAAGCAAAGAGCTGAAATTCTCCATTAAAATGCAGCTTTTGGTGCCAAAACCTTGGAGAAGGCACTACCAACATTTTGTGGAAGCTTCACTAGATTTGCTGCTGCTTTAGCTCCATCCTGAGATAGGGATTTGTGTCATGTGGTATGACCTTCTGCTCTTTATCCATCTGATAGAGAGGGAGCCAAGAAATTGGCCCAGAGCAGCCAGGCAGGGTTAGGCAAGGCAAATCCCACTTCGATTTCTCCTTTGGTCTTCTCTACATAGTCCCTTAATTCTATGGGTATCCTGGAGGCAGGCCTTAGAAGCTCCAATATTGTTTTTTCTTAATTTCTTGAAACATATATATATATATATATATATATATATATATATATATATATATATATAAAACACATATGATTGAACTGTTAACTTTGGGGACACCCGGAGAAGCAGCATGCAAAGCATCAAACAGATCATTGCACAACCTTCTGTGGCATACAAATTTTTTGCTAATGCCCTTCTTATTCTGTGACTCCCTTCATCTTACCTTCAGAAGTCACAGGGACCCGGATGGGACATCAGAAACCCTCCAGGGAAGTTTTAGCCCACCTGAAGTTTCCCTGTATTGCTCACCCTGCAATAGTTGAGACCATGCTGTTTTAAAATTTATAGTGTAATTGATTTCTTTATAAATCATTCAGTTCTTATTATTTATTAATTCTTCTGTCAAGGTTAATTTGAAATACTTCTAAATAAGGCTGCCTGACAACACCTTTGTTTATGAGATTGACAGCATGCCAGTGCAAGCTTCTCTGTTGCTTGCAAAGGCAATCTGCACAGACTCATGTCCCAAGAAAGTTGATCCTGCTTCATTCCTGAAAAAAAAAAAAAAAAAAAAAAAAAAAAACGCAGTGCAAATCACCCACAGCTCCTGCAATTGTTAGTCATTAATATTGCAGAACAGGACTTCTGTTACCTGGACAGGATTCAGATTAAAATGTCATGTATTAGGATGAATGTGGTGGACAACTTGCTGCCGTAACTTTGCAGGAAGACAGCCAAGCATCACACCAGGCTGAGTTCTGTTCATATGTGCCTGAGATTGTAAAGAAACGTTGAATAAGGATTTCTCAGATGCTCTGATGTGCAGCAAATTATACTTTATTCTGCTGGATTTGAATATAGACAGAGAAGCAAATGTTCAGATGGCTCAGTGAGGGGAATCACCCAGAAACATAGTATTTAGAAATAGCAGAGTTTAGGGTAAAAACTGCATATGAGGACAATCAGCACGAATATTCCTGGTGTCTTCAGCAGATTTGGGTGGTTAGTTGGGAATATGTCTTGCTACCAGCTCTCAATGTCGTCTTCTTTCTTTGTCTGTTTTAGCCTGTGAGCTCCAAACAGCAAAGCCCAGATGTCTTTTAGTGTCTGGGAAGCACCTGATGGTATCATAAGAGCAGTGATAACTGCAGACATTTTGCACCGCTCCATGTGGTTCAGCCTGCCTTTAAACTGCTGACTCTACGGCTGCTGTTTGCTGAATGAATAGGGAGTGTTGGCTGTATGATTACATTAAAATGACATCCGCTGCTTGTGTTTTCTTTTGAGCTGGTGATATTTCAGTTTTCCTTCCCATGACAACAAATCTGCAGCTGAGGGTTGTTGCATGGGTCCCTGCATCTGCACTTGCCATGCAGCGGGCTCAGCAAAGCCCTGCTGGAGCACTGCAGGCTGAACCTTGCATCTTTTTTCCCTAGCTCTCATGGAAGAGGCCCTATTTGTCTGCTGCCCTCTCAAGTGCAGCTTGGATGCTCCCTTTAATGCATTTTTTGATTGTTTTTTCCTTACTACAGGGTGAATTAGCACAAACCTTTCTTAGAGTTTTGACTCAGTTCAATGAACAATTAATGAACAGGAGTAGAATTAGAGCAAAAAAAGACTGTAATATGCATGAGCTATGGTGAGAAAGGGGGTTCACTGCATACCCCAGTGCACAAGAGCTGTGATTACCGATTTCTTCACTATATAGCAAAAATGCCCAGAAAGGCTCAGCGAAGTAATTATTTGGCTTCTAGTTCTATCTCCTTCTACTTAAATGCTGTTCATTAGAATGGGATTGTGTGAACAGTACCACAGTGCTGGCTGGCATTAGCTGCTGAGCCAGATTCAAAGGTGACATAAATGCAGGATTACACCACACGGCTGTAAATTTAAATAATTTAATGAGCCCATGTGGATAAGCGTGAGCTGGCATGCCATGCTGCTGCGGCTGATGGGTGAGGTGAGGACAGCCAGGGAAGATGGGCAGGATCAATCAGAGTGAGGTGAGGGGAGCAAGGTGTTCCCGCTCTCAATTTAGGAAGCTAACTGACCTAGTAGGAAAGAGGTTCCCCTTCAGAGCACTTGAAATAATGGTGTGGATACCCCCAGTAACAGAAAGTGTTTGCAAGTTATCCATCCGGTTCAAATAAGGGCTAAAATATCACTGCAACCAATGAATAAATTATTTGATGAGCATCATCCTGGTAACTCCATGCACATCTCTACAGAAAAGGAGCTCCAGTGACCTTGTATTTTCTACATTGCCATCCCTCGCCCCTATCTGCCCCCTATTCTTCCTAGACAAGGCCTTCTTAGATAAGAAGCAGAGATGATTATTAAGATGCGAGCAGAAGAGCATCCACAGAAGGAATACCAATGAAGCAGTATCTTGGTGCATGTATGAGCTGAGCCCTTTTCCAATAAATGATCAGATATACGCAAAAGTGCAACAACTAGTAAGTGATTCCTGTCATCAGCAGACTTCACATGGGAACCTGTAGTAATTGGCATTTTCTCTGCAAAAGAACAGAGATTTCAAGATTTGGTGAATGCTGAGCAGTGCATTACAGCAGCCCACAGCAGTCAGCAATGGCTTGGACTGGCAGCAGCATAGGGACGGAGGAGAGCAGAAAGGGCTCTATAAGGAGCAGAGAGCTGGCACAGAGGGATTGTGATGAGCTCAGGCAGGAATTTTTGGTGGGGGGAGAGCTGTGACTGAAGGACAGCTTTGTCGACTGGAGCCCTGGACTAAATCCAGAACAACAAGAAAGTGGAGGCAGCACTAATGTCTGTTGTGTTTCAGACCAACCCTGAATTTATCCACTTGTCTTTGTATGGTAGAAGAGTAAATGGCTTGTGTTAGCGGAGCTATTGTATAGTCAAGAATCAGTTTCAGTGAAGTCCTACCGACAGACACCTGCCAATCCCCTCAATTATGCAGGCAGAATAGTCCAGATGCTTGAGGAGACCAGCTTGCTGGGGACAACCTGAAATATCCCTTCTCCCACAATTAACCTGAGAGCTCCCAGTTTTTATTTTGGTAGTAGACATACAGCATCCCTATTGGAAGGGGAAGTGGAGCAGAGACAGCAGGGGAGCCCTGAACCCGGCCATAATCCCTCCAGCCCCACCAGCCTTCTGAGTACAGCTCATGGGGCACTGCCAGGGGAAGGGCAGTAGGACACAGGGTACAACAAGTGAATAAAATCTTTATGGTACATCTCCAGGGTAACATTATAGCATAGCAGTATTCTTTATAATTTTTATTTTGCTCATTTTCATTCACTGTTGCTTCCAGTAACTTCATTTTATATCAGATGTCTCCAGTGACATCAGCAGTCCCAGTATCTTGTGTTTATTCTGTCTGTTTATTTTGCTACTGTTTTTTTTTTTTTTTTTTTTTTTTTTTTTTCCTTCCCTGTTACTTTCTTTTTAACTAATATTACAGTGAGGTAGAGAAGAGCTGGTCGTCTGAAAACTGACCTCTTTTAACCCATTTATTTTTCTTCACTTTAAAATTAGAACAGAAAGCTGAGAAATGGGATGAGTGGACTTCATTTCTCTATCTTGCCGCTGGCTGGCTTTGTTAGCCTGGTCAAAACTCTGTCTCCAGTGAATTTGTGACTCTAAATAACCTCCTTTTTAATATCCCTGTAACAGGAAAATGTTCAATATATTGGGCCTAATTGTTTGCATGTACTCGCCAAGGCTGGGGGTGAGTCTTTGCATACCTGGTGAGAAAGCTCATGTCCATGCTTTGGTTCCGACCTTGAACCTCAGTCACTTCTGTTGCCTCCCAAGCATGCCCACTTTGCAGTTCTCTGTATTCCTGAAATGACTTTAAATCACACATCGTCGGGTGAAAAAGATCATAAAGGAACAACAAAGGATCAGCAAACATAAAATAGAAGAATGGCAGCCTCCCCACCTTACGCTGCAGAAATCAAAAGGAGTTTTCAAACAGCCCCATTTCCAGTCAGCTGGAGATTTAATTCACACGGTAATTTACTGTGTCTGCACTTTTTTCTGCCATCCCCCCCTTCCTCCTTCTCTTCTTCTTTTTTTCAATAGTTACTCTTTTCTTGGCCTATAATAAGAGGGACCTAATGACTAAGCCTTACATGCAAATAAACCTCTCTCTCCAGTGTGTGCTGGACAGAGGGGGAATGATATGGGAGATTGGGGGGGGGGGGGGGGGGAGAAAAAAAAAAGCGATTTATTGCAAAAACCTTTTGTATTGTAAAGTAATTCTAGCATTTAAAGAAAAGGGGACAAGTTCACAGAGAAAATTATGCCAGCTGAGACTGTTTGAGTCTGCAATTTTCTTTGCATGCTGCTGGGGCCAGTGATCACTCTGAATTTGTGGGTGTCCTTACCCAGCCCAGTACTTCTGTTTTCAGTAGCAGCTCCTGTTTGTTAACTGTTTCCTCCTCTGGTGGGTGACATGTTTTCCTGGTGATTTTTATTAGATAATGGCTCAGTGGGAAACCGAGCAGAAGAAACATTTTCATAATTGATAGCTCATTTTCAGTCCTGAAAACACTCAATGGCTTTTTCAGCCTCACTAACATTGGAAATTATTAGAAATTATAAACTGAGATGTGGCTGGAGCATATCAAAATGGAAAATGGACAAGAACCAAAAAAAGGCTTCCACCTTTTTTTTTTTTTTTTTTTTTTTTTAAGGGGTGAGTATTATGGGGGAAAGAGATTGTTGCAGAATTTCACAGAATAAGCATAAGAATCATTATTTTCTAGGAAAATTAAATTAGTGTAGGACAGCCAAGCTGCAGGGGTGCTTCAGAAGCCATTATGAAGTTCGATATGTCAGGGCAAATGAAGCTTAGAATAAGGTTAACCATCAGGATTTTCAGGAGAGAGTCTCCAAAGGACCTGGCAACCACAAAACAGAATAGAACTAAGTTATCTCTCCTCACGGTGACAGCTACTGGATTTTGGTCTCAGCTCCCAGAAGAAGATATGTTCAGCATCTGTTTATAAGCACAGGGAAAGAGAATCACAAACGGAACATGCAATTTTGTTTTTGGCCCCATGTGACTATTGCCAAAGCAGTTTGTGCTATCCCAGGTGATGGAACACGTTGAACTCATTGCCTATTTCTTCGTTTTTTTTTTTTGTTTGTTTGTTTGTTTGTTTGTTTGTTTTTTTTTAATTTTAAAAAGCCTAAACCTCAGAAAACAAGGGTCCAGGAGACCTTCAGGAAAGGGATGGAGATGGCAAAGCCTAATGGAGATATAAATATTTAATAACCAGCATTTTTCTTCCCCCATCCCAGAACATGTGGCCTCTATACATCATTCTCCCACAGCAGCATAACCTAACATAACCTCAAACATTTGAGTCCTAAATGTCACATAACCTTAGTGAGAAGGAAGGAAGGAAATCTATGCATCTTCCTGGATAATCCTGACCCAGAGACACTTATAACCAAATAAAGCAAGATGCTGGTTCAGCTGTTCCCCTAATTTTACCACACTGAAGGCTGTACTTGCAGAGGAAAGAGAGTTTATGATCAGTTCAAGGACCACCTTCTAAGGTTCTTCATTAGTGGAGATTTAGTGATAAATCCCAGCAGGAACAAATGCATTTGGACACATCATATGACACTGTGTTTTTTTTTCACTCACGGCACCTCTGCATGTTGGAAGAAACAAGGCATTTCTATTTTCCATGCTAGTCCCAGAAGTCATTAACAGCTGCTTGACCCCAGCCACCTCTGTACAGCAGCGTTTGCTCTGCAGCCACAGCTGAGCACCAGCCTCTACATATTCTGCTCTTTCAAGGACTTACAAGTAAGGGAAGCTGTCTGCCTCCAGGCAGGCCTTGCTGAATGGCAGTCACTATAGAGTACCTCGCCATGAACAGATCCTTCCTTAAGGCAGAGATTTTATTGTTCTTTTATTAAATTGCCACAGGACAATATTACTGCCCTGACAATGATGTTGGGAAAGTGGTGTGTAATAAAGGCGCGAGGCAGAGCTCTGCTGCAGTGATGCTGTTTCTGCTATGCACTGTGCCATTTTGTCACAAGCAGAGGCAGCACAAGCAGAGCTGGTGGAGGTCCTGGGTATGCTTGTGAGAACATCAGAGCTACTCTACTATGAGGAGAAATTCTGTCCTGGAAATGGCTTCCTAGGGGGAATGTTGCAGGTTAACTTGCAAATTATCTCCATCTCTCATTTCACTTTTATCTGGTAATGCCATTACTCCATCTCACCACCTTGAGCATGGCTACCATTGCATTACTGAGGGAATGCTGAGATTAAGTGCTAAGACGTGTAAAGGTGTGCCTTAATTATGCTGCTGATGAAGGGAAAACATGGTTACAGGTTAGGTCCTTGGAGAGAGCTGTTTTTGTGTCCACTTTCCAGGGGAATGCCCATCTGCAGCCTGCTCGCTGCAGGTAGAGGCAGCTTCTCTTGAAGAGCTGGATGCCACTGATTCCCTCCTCCAAAGCGATGCAGAAAGTTTAGTGGGTTATGGAAAGAGCTGTATTAAACCCTGATGCAGCCAATCCATATTTCATCTCATTCAGAACTTTTATGATTAGAAGCAGAACTTTTAAGTTTAGTCTTTCTATGCAGGCATCAACCTGAAGGGTCATTGATTACTTTAAAAGCTATTTTTTTTTCCTTTTTCTTTTTTCTTTTTAAGTGCATAGCTGCAAGCTTTGCTTTCTTTAATGCAAATGATCTTATTTAGACCTGCTGACATTAGAAACAATTGCATGCTTTCTGAATCTAGCATGGAGGCAGAGAAAATAGAATATTGTATCAGCTCATTTTATGAGAGCTCTCTAAACTTAAAACAACTACAACAATGAAAACAGACAAACAAGCAAACAAAACATGAGAAAAGATTTGCTGGTTGTCTGTCCCCTGGCATTCCCTTCGTTCTCCCCCCCTTCCATTTCTGTCACTTCAGGGACTTACTAGAGCCATGGGATTAATGGACACCTAATGCCATCTCTGCTTTACAGCCTGGAAATTCTCTTGTCTCGTTTACATTGATTTTTCTTTTCTGATGCATTTGCAGAATCTGAGATACTGATGGTGAGAAGCATAGATAAAGAGGGAAGACGTGAGAATGAGATACATCCTCTGCCTCGGCTCCCAGTGCTGAAAACATTTCTAGACTTTGATGCTTGCAGATACTTCCAACAGCAAATACCCTCTTACTTTTTCTTGCCATCATAGAGGACACAAGAAGGGCAGCAGTGATAATCTTGCTCTCTGGTGGGCTGGCGTTATTCATCACTCAGGAACAGATGGGGAATGCATTGCTTAACAACAATTCCCAGAGCAGTGAGGTCCCTCTTGTGTGATTTGGCAATATGCTCCTTTTTATTATAGTTCTATTTTTATTATAATTATTATTAGCAACACCAAGGTAATTTCCCAGGATCTTCTCCATAAATGAATGGACACAATGGTCATCCTCAGGAGGAAGCTAATACCTACCCTCCTGGCTGTGCAGAAAATGTGCTGCTGAATGCAGAAAGCAGTAGGCAAATCTCAACAACCTGAATTATTTCAGAAATACTAGAGGGAAGGAAAGACTAGGAGTTTTGTGAAACCTTTTGCTGTGTCATCAGCCTTCTTGTGCACTGCTCGCCCCGATGCCATCATCTTCAGTGACTCTGCTCCAGATGGGGAAGGGTCTTGCTCTCTGCCAAACTTCTCTGTACATGGGGAGGAGACAGGAGCTGGAAGCACAGCCTTCAGTGCTATTGGGCTGTCTCCTAACAAAGTACTGAAACAAAGCAAGGCTGCTGCACTGTGCACCTGTGGCATGAAATGATTTGAAGGCAAATCAACCCCTCCACAAGACCACGTCAGCTTTAGCAAGAAAATTAGGGGGAGTAGAAAGAGCTCCATGAGCCTCTTCACAGCCCCCAGACCCTCACCAACATCACAGTACTTGACAGCTCTGCAATATTATGTGCATTAGTACCATGCACAGGTGTCACCCATTAGTAATACAGAAAAGATGGAAAATCATTTAGTTAAGATGCTAAACGCTGTTGGGAGCCAGGCTGTTTATTAGTAATAGTCACAAAAACACTGTGTCAGAAAGAACAGAAGGAAAATGCCATGCTGTGACCATGTCACTCTCATCTTCAGCATCTTGGGTGTCACCTTTGTAAATCTTTTGGAACAGAAGATGGAGAAGACCAGAAATGATGGGTGGAGGTAACCTAACCACAGCTGGGATCCATCCTCCACTTGCTCAATGGATGAGTGAAGCCTTGAATAGAGAGCTCTTTCTTAGCTTGCTTTAGTGATCTGTAGTATTTTTAGCTATCTTAGAGGTTCCTTAATGGACAGTTAGGACTCCTTCTTAGACATCAATTTAGGTATTGTACCAGAGGTAGAAAGGGAGAGGGAGGTAGACGGATCCTGTCCTATGTCATTCGCTCTTTGCTGAGCGTGGGTCTCTTTGTGTGAGTGACTGACACGTTGTATTTCGGGAGCAGCAGGACCCATTCAGCTTTGAGTGATGGTGCTGCTCAGGTGGTTGCAAAGGCATCTCATTTCCCTTCAGCTGCCCCATAATGCAGTCTCGCTTCCCCAGCATCCTATCCTACCGTGCCAGCATCTCAAAGCAAGTGGGTCATTAGGCTTTTCTTTCCACCGTGAGCTCCCAGTTCCAAGCAGCTTTTCTCACTCTGCCATGAAAAGGAGTAAACTGTTGTTCAAACAAGTGTGACCCTGTGCTTTGCTGTCATCAGGACAGCTTTTTAGAAGACATTTAATGCTTAATATGGAGCTCTTGACAGAAATGAGTTATTCCTTGCTGGGTTCCTGACAGACTGCTGGAGAGTCTCAGGAGGAACAAAAGAGATTTATCAGAAGGAAAGTTTTCTACTACAGGCAAGGAAAAAAATAGGAGCGTGATCGTTAAAAGAGCAAAAAGCAGGAAAATGAAAGGAACCCTGGTGATAGGTCCTGTTTCCCAGCTAGCTGAAGAAAGAGACTTGCAAGCATTCAGATTAATCTTGTGAAATAACTGGTATCTGAAGTTTTCATTGCAAGAAATTACATGTTGTCACCATGATTATTTATTTATTTTTACTCCAGTTAATAACTACATTCAGGAAATTAAAAGGAAAAAATAGCGTGCATTTCTATCAGGCAGACTGTAAGGAAACAGATCAGCAATTGAGGAGAAATAGTATACATATCTCAAGAGCATTGTTTTTTTAAACCAGTTCCATGTATGTTTTCACATTTAAGGGAACATGGGTTTGTTCACTCTGTTTTATAAGACTGGATTTCTTCCTTCTTGGGGTCCCTATAAAAATGCCATCTATTTGAGATGGATCCTGCAAAACTGCAGAGTTTCTTTTCTTCTGCTTTTGAAATTCTGAAAATTCTTTTTTTAAAATTCATTATTCACCTCTCCCATTGTTTCACTGTGAACAAGAAGAATTAGGCAGTGCCTTAGCTGACTGACTGCACAGTATGAACAGTGAAGAGAGAGTTTTCCAACAGCCCAAAGTCTAAAATCTTTGACATCCTGTGGAGTGAATCCTGAAAGATAAACCAGTGGGAAGAAATCTTTTATAGGATGTGGTTGCCTTAATACTGTTCACTTCAATGCGTGTCTGACCTCTAAACCTTCCGGATTACTTTGAGAGTTGCACCCTACTTCCATGCATTACTGGGTTCAGAAATCATAAAAGAGAGGCATTAAATTTTGAATGAATATGATTTACCCCAATGTGTTCAGCAGCTAACCTGCACATGCTACAAGGTGATCCAAACTCTCTAAGCCCTGAGACATGACCACAAGAAAGTCTGGATGCTGCAAAGACTCTAACATGAACAGGCCAATAAACATGGTGCAAATTTCTATCTCTTTCCTGAATTCAGGAGAATGGTGCTGAATTTTATCTCTTAAAAATTTGCATTGAATCATTGAAACTGTCTGGAAAGGTCCAAAAAAACACAGGAGAATAGAGGTGTTCAGAGATTACAGTTTCTGATGAGGTTCAGATGGTCACAGTCACCCCATGCAGAGAAAGAAGGCAAGTCAGGGGTCTCCAAAAGCTGGATTTAATCTCAGGAGGGTGGGAACCCCCATGGCAAGTAGAGGGAGGAAGGATGGAGAACTGGAAGCTCTTTCTAGCAGTATTCCATTGCACACAGTATTAATCTTCTGCTCTAACCTGCCTGTTACAGAGCAGAGGGATGGACCTCAGGTATGCTCTCCCCCAAAAGAGACCTATGAAGACCATAAAAGCCACCAGCCTAAGCAATGAATGCTTGTACTGAGGACCAGGGGTTTGACCTTTCAGTGCCTGCACCCTGCACTTCAGTTCTGCAATTCCAGTCGTCAGCCCAGCCAAGTCCAGACATAATCCTCTCATTATTGTTTTATTTTTACCACAAAAGCACCTTGGAGAAATAACCAAGGATCAGCACCCTGTCACATTAAACATCCTAAGGAAAGAAAATAGAAAGGCTAGACTGTGCCCCAGAGATCCCACAGCGTAATTGAAATTCCAAGAACACACCCAGATTTGAGGAAGGGCTCTGTTTATTGCATTGTTCTGCAAACCAGTTTTCTCCTGCTCATCAAGACAGAAAGTTTCCTTCTTCACCTCTCCTTATTAAGTAAAACCCTACTTTTTTTTCTTCCTTTTTTTTCACCCTCCAAACACAAGAGGAAAAGAGAATGAGAGGTGAGAGCTGATTGAGTGAGCAACAGCGGGGGAAAGAAATGAGTATTTATCAATGTTCCTCTCCTTTTAAAGCACATCAATTCTGAGGCTGCTGACAGAGGTCTTGCTGTAACTGCTGGAAGAACCTCCAGGAGCTAATAATTTTATGTTCAGGCTTATGTAAAACCTGTTTTGATTAATTATTGATGCAAAGTTAGGAAAATGAACATTCTCCCTGCATTGGCACAGCCCTATCAAATAAATGGAGCGGTGGCGGTGGCTGCACAGCATGCCATCCACCCCCCAGTCCTGTTTGCAGATCTTCATTAGTGGGGAGGTCTGGATCCCTTGCAGGGGGCAGCCTCTCCCCCCCATAGCAATGTCCTTCAGAGGGCTCATTTTCAGGTTTCTGCAATTCAGAAGCAGCTGTGCCAGGCAGAGCAAGCTTTCCTTATCCACCTCAGCCAGAAGTGGACCATATTCCCTTTTGCGTGATGATTGAGCTGGGCAAACATGCCTCTTTTTGAACTTCTGACTTGAGATTAGTGCCTGAAATCTCTTTCTTATTTTGTCATTGTTTTGTGGAGCTGGCTGGGGGTCAGCTGAAGGCACAGTGTCCCCATGTCCAGCACAGCACTCCTGTGGGTTTCCAAACAATGTATTCGTGCACAGAAAGCAGCCCTGACAATAACTGCTTAGCAGATTCAATTCAATTCCGTCTAATTAAATAGGTTCAGCAGCACAAAGACTGCAGAAATGGCTGTCATTTCATGCTAGACACGCAGCTGCAGAGCTGCAACACACCCTTGTAAAAGGTGCAAAAAGTACATTTAACCTTCCTTTAGGGGAAAGCCCCTTGCAATGTAAAAATCTCTGTATCAAAGGGCTATACTCAGACTTCTGGATGCTGATGGTAAGATGCAGACCCACAGGTAGGTACACACCTCTGCTCTGTACACAGCAGTACTCCCACCCGACGTTAGACACACACAAACCTTCTTTTCCGTTCTGCAATACCATTTAATTTGCCTGGATCCAGCTCCTGGTTTCTGTGGGGCTGCACAGGTCATGGTTGAAGCCATATAGTGGAGGAGCATATCTAGAGGTAAAGGAAGGAGTTTTATCAACTGCTTCTAGGTAACCAAACAGCCTAAGTCATCTGGCCATTAATGAGCATGTCATAAAGCTTTGCTCTTCACTTCATCATTTTCGTGTCCTTTCCAGAGTGATGCCATTTTACATCCCGCAGCCTTTTATAAGCTCCTGATGTCCAATACAGATAGTCTCTTCTTATCATCTTACGCTTTTTCTTTTCAGCACTCCTGGCTTCCCAGAACCATTTTCTAGGGCCGGCTTTTTACAATGGTTTCAATTCTTAGCTCTTCACTCTTCCAATTGTTCTTTACAGATATGGAGGGTGGGTGACTTAAAAGCACCCTGGCTTAATTCAGCTCCCCTTGAACTCACTAGTACAGAAAAACTGAACTGCACATTTCCATTGATTTCAACAGGGGAAAGAGTAAGGCGAGTGCTCTGGGCTTTAGAAATTCCCCCCCTTGATGTTTTCCCATCACCGTGTTCTGTCATTAGCACGCTTTGTACCACTGCTCCCTCTTCCTCTACAAAGTATTCTCCTATTTTCAGTCCCTTTTGCACCCATCCATCTCCATGCTTTAACATGTTTGAATTTCTTTCTGTGAGTTTTGCAGGACTGTAGCCCTGACTTGTGGGACAATTACAGCTGCTTTGTAATGGAGTTTACACAGAGTAATTCTCAACCAGAGCTCCATTTGATTAGGAATATATCATACAGCCGTACACGGAGACATCAGCAGCAGCCTCACAGCTAAGCAGCAAGGCTTTCTTCTTTTGCATAGCCAACACTATCACCCTCAGAACCAGAAGCAAATTATTAATGAGAAATTTTCAAAGAAAAGTTTGCTTGACAGTTTAGTTAATCTGAAGTTCATGTATACACTATTTTATTAGAGGAAAATAAATTGAGGCAGGTTGTAACTAATGTTGTTGATTTTCTTTTTATTTCCTAAAGTCCAATTCTGCAGTACAGTAGAGGAGGTTATCTCTTTAACTGAGCCATGGATTGTGCCAGAAGCTTTGTACTATGCCTTAAGAGAAAACATAAGCTGTTTACCCTCAGCTCTATGAAGTTAGACCTGCACTCTCAAATGCCAGCCATGGAGATCATTCTGCAGACTTTCCTTGTGAGATTTATCCTGAGCAGCACAGTTAGCCACAAGTTTGTTCTCTGGCCAAATGGAAAAGAGACAAAGATTTGAAGAAAAACCCTTAGTGCAGTCACACCACTAAGGTGTTTTCTTCACCTTCAGTGTCCTCCCATGCAGCAAACCAATGTCAGATGGATGGATGGACATCAAGTAGAGACTTTAACTGGTAGAGAGGCTTGATGCTGCACCAAGGCAAAAGCCACCAGTGGTGCCTTTCCCACTTGCTCGTCTAACTGAATACAACCTAGACAAGAGAAGTCATGTCTGAACTCAGGTGAAAACTTACAAAAATGGCATCTGAGGTCTTATTGATCCCTCCTCTTCAGGCAGTTGTAGAAGACATTCTTCCCAACACCCAAAATTATGTCTGAAATCAGTTTAGGGAATGAGCAAGTCTTTTAATTAAAACAGTCTGTTATGATGAATCTGTTATTACAAAGTCTTACCTATGTAAAACATTAATAATACAAATTTCATTTGTTTATGTCAGCACCAAGCATTAATTTTTAATGGCGAAACGTATGAGTTATGAAAGGCATTAATGCAAAACAAATCACCAACTGAGAAGGGAAAGGAAATCCATTTTTTAGGGTAAGCAGTGGGAATGAAATATTATTGTGGTTCTAACCAGGGAAAAAAAATATTTCTTAGGGCTCCAAGAGCAATTAAAAAAAAAAAAAAAACAACAGTGAAGCCTTGGGTTTTATCATCGAGCTTAATATTAGTTCTATATCCAGAAAAGATTGTGTCCATTTCATGCAGCTTGTGCCTTGATGCCATCTCTGAGGAAGCCTTTTACACAAAATGACTCTAATTGCCATGCAACTGCCATGAAAGCAGATCGGACACACACTGCATAACAAGCAACTCGCTGCTGCAAATGAGCAAGATCTCAGAGAGCCCAGAAGTTACTCATGCTGGCTTGGTGGGCCAAATTCATCACAGATGTAAATGGCAGAAGCTCAGTGTGATTTAAGAGTCACTCCTGCTTACACCAGCAATGAATTAACTCCAGGCATTAATTGCCAACTCGCTTCTAAGGCTTATGATTGTAATTCTGCTAAATAAATCAGTACCAGATCATTTTTAAAATGTACTATTAGGGAGCTGGATGTGCTGCACTGGTCCTGGGTCTGAGAAAGAGCTACTGAGAAATTATAGCTTCTGATAGGACCTAGGCTTCTGCAGCACCTGGCATCCTCACAAACTTCTCACCCTTACCGTCACAACAGTTTCACAAGAGGGAAATGCTATTAAGCCCTGGGCAGATAGAAAAGAGAGGGATTTATCCTCAGGTAGTTAGGGAGCAAGTCTCACTGCTACAGGCCCAGCTCTTTAGCAGGCCTTTGGTTGGTGAGTTATAAGGGGTTGCTGGTAACACAACTATAAAGGTCTGCAACCTTTATAAGGATAAGAGGCTTGCAGAGTGCCCCTGAAGCCTGGAAATAACATCTCTGCATAGCATGGACTGGCTGGGACTGAAATGTGATAACAACTCAGGGAGTTGGATATTATGCTTTGCATCAACAGTGAGCCCAGGCCGCAGGTTTCAGCAGAGGGATTGTGTGCGAGAAGCAAAGCAGGACTCAGAAGTCACTTAGCTCCTGCTCTAAGGGTCTTTATGAACCATGCCGGGCATTGCCCTGGCACAGGACAATCAGCTTTTTCCCCCATTACCAGTCTAATCCAACTGTGGCTGTTGAAGGACTGCTACAGAGCTAGAGAGTGGGGATTTCAGATGTTTTTTAAGATTTACAGGCCTGGGCCTTACCTTTCTTCCCTAGTTAAGACTTCAGCACCATAAGCAATGCATCTAGTAGCTTCCATCTCTCTCCCACACTCTTCCTTTCTTTCTTTCTTTCTTGTCTCTGTCTAAAAATGTTGCTGATATTAGCAATAAAGCAAGAATTTAATATCATCCTACAGGGCGCTACGACAAACTGCCCCTTGGTTCCATCGATTCAACAGGCCTGAAATATAGGAAGGCATCTAAAGGGGAAGAATGCAAGATGAACTTTGCAGATATAAATCCTGTAATATTGGATTTCTCCTAACACATTTCAGGGCTGTGTTGTGTCGCACAGGCATCTCTCCCTCCTTTGCTACAGGATCTCTGTTAGCTAAGTGACAGGCTCTTGTTGGTGAAGCATTTGGAGCAGACCACGGTATTTCACCTCAGCAATAGCCCTGATATCACAATGCATGACACAGCCACTGCCTCAGGCCTCCAATAGAGACACACCACCCGGCCTGGGGGGAGCAGAACCTGTTTGGAAGCAATCTGAGGTTGTTTTTTCCCCTCAACATCCATGTGTGAGGTGACATAAATATAGAGGGGGTTGTGACTCTCATGGAGAACTTGCTTACTGTATCAAAGACCTGATAATAGGACCAATTGCAAATATTCTGTAATCCGTTATTTCTTCTCCCATGCACATACTTTCCAGTTCAATCTGTATATATTCATTTGACAAAGTTATAAAATATTTGTCTTAGTCTTTTTCTCTCTCTTTGTTTTTTTTTTTGTTTGTTTGTTTGTTTTTTGTGTGTGTATGTTTTTTGTGTTTTGTTTTGTTTTGCCTTGTTTTTGATACTGCATGAGCTCATTTTGAGGATTCTTAACTTGAGGTTAGGTTTAGCAAATAAGGCATTCAAAAAACTGCCAACCTGCTTTTTCAAGAGTAAGAGTCCGTATCACTCTGAAAGTATTTCTTAGAAATTCTGAATCTGGTACCTCTTCTGATGTTGCATTCATAGTACCAAATAAGTAGGCAGTGGCCTCCATGCCAATCTCTTGCTCCTTAAAATTAAAACCAAAGGAGGATGAGGAAAATAGAAGAGCTCACTGCATTTCTCTACCATTTTAGGAATAGGTTTTGACCTTCAACATCCTTTCTTAGAGACTCTGGCTAATTTCAAATTATTCATGAAAGGTCAGGGATCATACTGCATGTGGTGCAGAATACAGCAGGACATGCAATAAACGGCATTTATATTTCACAGTAAGTTTAGTGTAATATGGTTGCTAGAGGCTAGTTCTGTAGGCGAGGTCTCATAGCCAGGTCTCTGAACCAGGCACGGAGAGGATGGACTCATGTTTGCTCCAGGAACAGCAACATAAAATGCTGTTAAACATGATGCCTCATGTTAAATGAAATCAAAAGCCCTGTGATCAATCAGCAGATCGAAAAGACAAAGCCATGCATTTCTGGTGTCACATTTCCCAGAAGCCCAAACTCTTTTCATTTCTTAGAAATGAGAGTGGAGAGTGGGGGGAAATGCGCAGTTTCTGGCCTGGGTTTCTTAAGATACAGCCCTCCTTGAAAGGCAGGAGAGAACTAGTCTGAATGTGGTGAAGTTTGTGTATAATCAATAAAAAGAACTTGAGATCCACTTGAAAGAGGGAAGGGGTCAGTGTTGATAACCTTCACAATTCTTTTTATTTATTATTAATACCTGCTTGCTGGAATTCCAGCAGCAAGAAATAAGGAATACTAGGCAAAGAAGAGACTCTTCTCTCCACTCCCAACATCCTGACTACCCAGCTGTTTTATTTCTCCTCTAACTCCATCCCTTTCAGTCTATTGTTCTTGAATCTCCAGGGACTGAGCCTAAGAAACAATGTGTACTTTGGGGCAGCAAATCTCAAGTTACCGAGAAAAGTTGTTTGTAAGAATAGTTTCCCTAACTGTGAAGAGGAACAATTGTGGTAGGGGCTGACAGGGTTTAATTTTTTTTTTTTAATCTCCCAACATGGAGAAAGCCTCTGTTTCACCACCTCAGGGCACAGGACAGAGATCCATCCCTCGCCTCGGGATGTAGTGACGGCGTTTGTTCAAGCACAGGACTGTGCTCTGCAAGGAAGAAAAGAGAACAAAGCACAGGGAATAGAAATGTCTGATCTGCCCTTTGTAAGAAAAAGGTATGAGACTGTGAAAGCAGAAGGCTGTCAACCCTATCAGCAACCTACCTGCTACGTGGGAGCTCAGGTAGCTGATGGCATCTCTGCACGACCTTTTGCAAACAGGTACCTGGAAGCTGTGACTGTGCTCAGGGCCAGCTGGAGGCTGGGTGGTTGTTGTCAGACCCATCCAACTGTCTGTTACTTCCAGTATTTCCAGAAGATTCAGGACTCACCCTGCTTTCTCCAGATTGGTACCAGTTGCACCGAACTGATTTGTCAGACATTCTGGGCTGGGTGCTCAGCTGGTGTCCTTAAGAGTGAAATAGCCAAAAAATGGATCACGTCTGTCTGTAATGAAAAATTAAAGCTAAAATATGTTTTTCTGAAGGTCTTCATCAACAAGGGATGTCCCCAGGCACAAGGCAACTAAATAAATACCTTTAGAAATTATATACTTCCCCCAGTTCAGAAGATCAATCAAATTCAGAGCCTATAAATGCTGTAGGGTTTTGGTGGTTGGTTTCAGTGAAGGGAGGGAAGAGAGAGAGCTTTGATTTCTGTTTTCTTTCTCCTGCAAATTCTGAGAACCAGAAACCTATCAGGAGCACTGATAGCTTCTGCATGGAAATTCTCCAACAGCTTTACTGCTGGTACTAAGTAAATTATTTCAGATTTTGACATCATCCTAAAATAGTCACAGATCGGAATTTTAAAAAGGCAAGTATCCTCCACTTTTATCCTGGATCGGTTCTCCTCTGGTTATGCTGTCCATCCTCTTGCCATGGCAGGGCAATTTCCTCATGCTTTGTGTCCCCTTCTTTCATTGGTATCAACTACCAGATCTACATTTCCCTCTATTAGCTCTTTCCTACAGGAAAAATTCTCCAATGCAAGGTGTTTGCCAATAATTGTCTTCAGCATTTCTTCATACACCAGAATGATTTATTATAGTTATTTCAACTGTCCCTACCTTTTGGCTCTCAAATTATTCTCTTTACTGTTTACTATTATTATTTATATTATTGTAACTTCTAGTTGCAGACCAGAACAAGAACGTGTTTTGCATTTTGTGCTGCCCGGATTCCTGCGTGGGTTGTCTCTTTGTTATTTCGCTGAAGGACAATGTGTGTATAAGCTGCAATTTTCCAATGTAGCACAGCTGTAGTTACCTGTGTAGATACACAGCTGAATTCACAGGCATATTCAGTATTTCTTCACTTAGGCACTTCATAATATGAGATCAAAGTGTCTGATGTGGGGCTTCTGAACTGTGGGGGCTCAAATTCCTTCACCTTCTATCTTACAAGACATTCATTGAAACACTTCCCTTAGGATTTCTTCTATCTGACAACCTTTCCCACATCACAGTAAGATGCCCTGGGTTGTTTCTTGTGAAGAGAGGAGGGCAACTCAGCCAGGCACCCATTTGTAACCAAACCAGCTCCTTGGAAGAGCTTGGACTGGTCTCTCCTGAGACAGTAGTTGCTAGAGGCTTCATGGTCATGTAAATGCACTCACACCAGATTTTTCTGTGCCTCAAAGTCAATTCACAGCCCTGCAAAAGCAAGTGGAAAAAAATAATAATCTGTTGCCTTCATTTGGCCATAGACCAAATCCTAACTGGCATTTAAACTTGTCAGCACACAGCTGAAAAACTGTTTAGCTTATGAGGGAGACGCTGCACTATCAGATGCCATTTGCCACTTGAAAATATAAAGAGCGCCCTTTCTTTGAAATGTAATCTGAACATAATATGACTCCAACACTAATGTCTATTATTTAGTACTTTCTTTTAAGTTAAATTTCAACCGGCAGTTTTTTAAAACTGTACAGTTTTAATCTCAAAGAAAGTTTAAAGCAATTTTTTATTAGTGCATAACTCTAAAATACCACTTTGGAATGAAGAATTATCTCTCAAGCACTTACTAGATAGGCTTTACTTTACTGTTAGTTAATCTGACAGTGTTTTATTAATAATCAGCCCTTTTTGTGTTGCTATTATGCATTTTTTCTATTAACACAGTTTATATCTCTAGCATCACCATTATAAAGAAGACTATGAAATATCTCCCAGATATGCTGTGTAGGAACAAAGTAGATAAATATTGCTTACAAATCATAGGCACTATTTTTTTCATTGAATTTTCTTGCTGTTAATAAACAATGAAACATTTAATACCAATTTTAAGAAATATTTTTATAGTTGAGAATCAGATTATGGTACACTCTACATCCATTGTAAGGGAAGAGGAAAAGAATCGGTACTCTCGTTTTATGATTTTTGCATCTTTACTTCTGATTCATTGATTGAAACCAGCCCACAGCTCACTGTGGCTGCCTTCATTCGAGTACAATTGTGTAGTAGGGATAGAACAGGCAGAAGCTCGAATACAGACTTCTTCGTCTGTTTTGGGTGATTTATCCCTAGATATAGTGCAGCTTTCAATCTTACTCCATTTAAACCCAATCTAGTAATTAACAATAAGTAACTTCATGATCTTGTTGAATCTAATAGGTTTATGCAGGAGATCTGTGTTAAGCCTGTTAGTTTTCTAAAGCACAATTCAATTCACTTCTCTGGTGATTCACACCACTGTAAGTGAAAGAAAAGCAGGCTACAGAAATCCAGCCTCAACATAGGAGCTTCCAGCTTTTCATTAACCCATACTTCTGACCTCAGTACAGTAGGATTATTTCATTGTCTTCAGTGTTTGCAATCACTCCCCTAGAGTATAATCTGCAACTGGAATTAATACTGTATGAATGCCTTCTCCCCAGTCATTAAGACTGATGGAGTAAAAATGTTGCCGATATTGATCTTTTCTGGCATTCTGCTGGGCAAAGTTTTCAGCTGTGCTTACCATACCACTGGTCTCTTCCCCATTCTTTGTTGTCTTGCTGGCACTTTTCCATCCCTGTCAATGCCTGTCATGCTTTGGAGAATTACTTGCAAGTCCAACTCACATGTTGCAGAAGCCTAAATAAATGGTCTGTCGTCTTGTGTTCATTTTCAGAAGGATCTTTCCCCAACCTTACACTGATTTGGAAATCCCTGCTGAGTAATCAAGCACTGCTTCACAAGCCTAAATGCCTGATGGGACATTATTTGCCTACAATCATGTATGAGGCCACAGGAGAGCTAAGACTGGAGTAGCTTCCCTGCCCATCACTAGGAAGAGAAATTGGGCAGACTCAGAGGTAATTGCCAGTCTCTTCCTTATTTCCACCTCTTAAGAGTAGTACCACTTATGGGATACAATTTTGATCTCACAGTTTCAAATCAGAAGTGAACCAGCTACAAACCGTCCAGACAAAATAAATTCCCATTTTTCTTATATCATCCTAGTGACATGTTTCAGGTATTTTTTTTAGCAATACCAATAAACTGTCTCTACTTTGAGACACAAGACTCATGTAGGTGCTCTGTTGTGTCCATAAAGGGTGAGCTCTGTTACAAACATTTATTTAAATAGATGATTCTACAGCTGCTAAACTATTACCCATTACTTTCAGTGGAAACCTTCCCATTGATTTCAATGGGTAAAGATTATTAAGATTGAATTCTTATCACATGAGACCCATGAAACTGTAAGCTTTCCAAATCAGGCATATGTGTAAAACCAGAATCTGCATCTTGGGAGAAAGAAGTGAGTTCAGCTGGGCATTTAAGTGCCAAGACAGATAAGTGAAATTATAAATTGTTCAAGCCAATGCTTCATTAAACTGGTGCAGAGATTTATGGACCCTCAAGAGCACAAGGCTTTTCCACCTTTGCAAACATAAAAGAAAATCAGAGAAAAAAAAACACTTTTCAGTCTAATCCTCATGGCCAAGAGCCCTGCTGAGGAGTCTCGGCAAGCAGCAAGCATATCAACACAAATGGGAACTGGCTTCTGAAAGGAAGGTTTGATCCAGAGAGCTGGATGATCACTAGGAGGAGTGATCAGTAAAATGGAATTCCACTGTTTTCAATTTAAGCTTCCATTTTATCTGTTCCTTATCATCAGCTCTATTGACAAGGTGTTCATTGCTTCCTAATTGTTTGTCCCCGTTTTCTGTGGTTTTCTATGAAGGGGTAGTTTGAAAAGAAGAATTCAGTAGCTTGGCTGTGTTATTTGTAACTCAGCTGTCATTGATTTTATTCTTTTTCTAGTTTATTAAAAGGTCTGCTTTATCTCTGTTACAACTCCCTCCACACACACAGCCCAACATTTATTGCACTCTTAAAGCTCTTTCTTATTCAAAATTGTCATTAATTTGTTCTGCTGTTTTCTTCTTTTGCACATCTTCATTTCCTACAGGATTTAACCACTGCTATAACACTTCCCTGCTTTCTTCCCAGGTCTCCAGTGCTTATGACTCTGGCTGGTTTTTGCTCTTCTGCACTTGAACAGTTTGTCCAGTCCTCATGCCTTACACATGTACAGTTTCAGGGTATGGAAATACCCTGAATATACTTCCTTTACTATGGTGTCTTCACAATACCCACCTCAACAGGAGTTAAAACTTAGTCCTTTGCATCCTGCTCAAGACATTTTTCCAAAACCACTTAGTTTCCTCCCCGCCTCCAATACTGCCCAATGTTTCCTCTTCCTATCCACACTCCTAATTGTTCTGGAATGTATCCCCCTTCCTGTGAAAAATGTACCTTAGCCTTCCCAACACGATTCTGTGATAAAAGCAAAAAGATAGGAAAAACAGTGCTGTTGGGTGAATCCATTGCTTACCAGGACAAATTCATAAGCTCTCTTCCTAGAGAAAACACCACTGCCAGCCTATTTCATGTTCATTCAGCATGGATCAGACCAACGTGGCCAGCTGTCCCTCAGAAGCCTTATGGACACTTCATGATGTTTGTCTCATATTTCTTACATTGAACAAAACTGTCTCTTCTTGCCTTTCAACCTGCAGGCTCTGAATGTTGAGCAGCAGCATTGCTTATAATCACCCCCCTTGGGATTCACACCAGCAAGACTTGGGGAGGAAAGCCCTCTCCTCCCTGTGCAAAGTGCAGATCTGTTGCAGAGAGGCTCTGCTACAGGTTTATGGAGCAGAATGTCAGGCAACACAAGGGTGAAGAGGCTGGAGACAGGGCAGCATGGCAAAGGCACTGCAGGAGGAATTGCCCACTGCTCTGCCTTTGCCTTCTTCGCCCTGAGGGCAACAGTGCAACATCCAGTTTAAGGTTTTAGTTCTCTATTCAAAACCATTTTTAAAAAAAACTCCACCCCACTCCCCCCCCCTCCCCCCCGCCCCCCCCCCCCCAATAAATAAATAAATAAAGCAAGCAAGCCCAGGAGGCTGCATGCAGAATTTCAACAGAGATGCCTATATAAGCCTTGCTGCATCCTTGAGTTGAATCAATGATGCAACCTCTGGAGTACAGCGTGCAGTACTGTTTACCCCAGCTGAGAAAGGACACTGCAAAATTAGAGCTCATTAAAAGGATCTGAGGAAATTCCCACATGAAGAAAATGTGCAGTTCAGAGCAGGGACAAAGGCAGAAGGAATATGAGGAAATTATAAGACATGCCGAACAGGCTGGGAGCTCTGTTCCCCGTGTCTCATGACAGGAGAACAAAGAGTCAGCTGATGGAATATTAAGAAGCAGCAAATTCAAACCTAATAAAAGGAACTATTTCTATACAGTTTGTTTCGCTGCCAAAGAGAACCTCTGAGGATAAGAATTTAACAAGACTGGCCAGGGACTGACCACTCACTGGGATAACGAGAAGGCCCAGATTGAGAGAAGTTAGCGCTACAGGTCCTTGGAAGGGGCATAGCACATCACACACCAGGCCTTATAACAATTCTCTTAGAAGCCAAAGTGCATTAGAGAATAAGTGGGAGGGGGAGGAAGATAGATTATCCTACATCTGTTTGTCATGCAGGGCTTACATCTTCTTTAGAAGCATCTGGCATTAACTATAGTCATAAGCCCTGCTCTGACTCTGGCTGACAATTGTGCTTTTGCCATTTCCTGGTGTTCCTTACTAGTTTCTCTTCCCTTCTCCACCTGGTTAAAGCTGATTAAAAATTAAGAAATGAACTTCACACAATAATTCAAAACTGTTTTCATCCTGAAAGGTTAAAAATAGACTCTTTTTTTTCTTTTGTGTTCTTTTTTTTTTTCTCAGAAACTTATGTTGAAATATTTTAATCAAAACATTTACTGCAAACACAGGTGTTAGTAAACAAAATATGTCAGTATACATTCTGGAAATATTTACAATGCAAGAGGTTAGGGAGAGACCGAATATTTTAATAAAACATTTGCTTTTCATGAAAAGTAACCTGTTTTTTTCTTTCTTTCTTCTTTTTTTTTAGAAAGTTTTTGTTTGTTTTGTTGTGGTTTTTTTGTTTGGTTGGTTGTTTTTTTTTTTTTTTTTCAAGACTGAAAAATCCTGATCAACTCGATTCCCAAAGACAAGTTCATATGGCCCCGCCAAGAATTAAAACAACCAGGAAATGGCAGCAGCAGCATCCTGGAGCAGGAATGAAAAAGCAAGCAGCACTTGACAGTCTGAAAGATGCATCACGGTTTGAGGAGCTAAGGACAGGTGAGGAAGCCAAGTCCAGGTCCCATTGCCAGCAAAATCAACAGAAAAGCTTTTCTTGACATGGGTGGGAGCAGGACACTCTGTCCTCTCCCCAGGGTGGCTGGAGGCTCTGCTGGGGTGAGCCCTCCTCCCTCCCTCTGCTGTCACAGGGACTGTGGCGGCGTAAAAAGCACCAACATGTTCTGGACTAAATTGATGAGATGGAGCCACTGGCAGCAAATGCACCTCTCGGTCCCTAGCACTTTGAAACAAGCCACCCCTGCTGTTCCAGCCCAGCTCTGGAGGCAGGGGAGGAAGGAGCAAGCATTTGCAGAGCCTCTAATTAGGGAGGAACAGTGAGTGTGTCCCCACGGTCTGTGCAGCAGGCTGGGGTAGGTGCTCAGCCGGTCAGGCACAAGCCGAGTTGCTTATGGTTTCCTCTGTCTGCTGTTATCCGTGTCCCTTTGCTACATGTTAATTGAGCCTTTCTTTTTCCCTTTCTGGCTGAAACATCTGCTTTTAATGCTCACAAACAATAAACCCTTTCTTTTTTTCTCTGTTCACATGGGATGTAAATCCATGCAGAAGGGGAAGGGGGGGGGGGAAAGGGCTGCATGCCACGTTTCCAGCATTAACATAATAACAGTGACTATAACATGGAGCAGCTCTGGGCTACAGCAAGCCTAACCTGCCTGCATGGAGCTGACCTAACAGCCGTGCTTTTTGCCAGTAGCACCAGGGCTTCCCAAACATGTCGGTGGGCTCGCAGGGGTGCTGGAAGTTTCCTGGCCCCCTGCTGTCAGTACGGCTGGCAGGTTTCTTAAGAAACAGCGAGCTGGAGCAGTGAGGATGTCTAACACCTCTCCTCTGCTTTAGAGAAGTCAAGTAAAATGTAATACTTGTATGCAAAATGGGCCACGGGCCTTATCTCACGTGCACACTTGACTGCATCTCAGCAAGACGATCTCCTGAGAGCATAAACTCCTGAAACATAAGCATCCAGTTGATCCAGCATAGGCTGTGTCTATCTTTCCAAAAAAAAAAAAAAAAAAAAAAAAAAAAAGCCTGTTGGGTATGTGAACACATGGCTAGGCTGCATCCTGGCTCTACCCCATCTGCTCACCTGCCTCATCACTGAGAGTAGGCAAACCCAGCATCCAGCATGGCTTGGGGACCTTCATTATCCTGGCGGGTCACTGGCACATGAATGTAATATTCAGTGTCTCTTCTCACTATCACCCAGCCGAAAGAGCATGGAAATACAAAGCAGCTCAGCCAGCTCTGCCAGCAGCTGTCTACCTGCCCTTCCCAGCACTGCATTGTCCCCTGGATGCCCAGCACAAGCCTCTCCTCTTCTTAAGAAGCTGATTTCTTGCACAAAGTCCCCCCTTCTCTGGTTCTGTGTGCTGCCACTCTTCAACCCCCTGCCCTGCTGTGGAGACACAGGGACCCACAGCCACAGCTAAGCTGGGAGGAATATACAAGTGCTGAGCCCTTCCCAACACTAGGTCTTTGGTGTCTGCCACCATCACAGCAGCAGTGAGCTATCTGTGTCAAGCAAGCACCCCAAAACCGCTGCTGGGCTGTGCTGTCAGCAGTGGGTCTGTTACTCCCACCCATATTCATTCAGACACTGCCAGGGTAAAAACCAACAGCTCCCCTCCAGCCTCAGCCTGTGTGTGAAGGGACAGAGATAAAGGTATTACCATTAAAGAATGCAAACTCACCTTCCAGAGCCACACACAAGTGAGACGGCCGTGGGAGCCTAATGCTTAGGACTCAGAAGTTGCTTTCAACTAAATTTTCCCATTTCTGACAAAAATAAAGTGTTACAACTACAAGCTGTTCCAGCAAAGCCTCCTCAACAGATAATCGGATTTACATAATTGGGTGCTGGTGGGACTTCAATAAATCATCAGCGTGGCAGCGTGTTTATTATAGCCATGCAGAGTCACTGTTCTTCCCCACATGGCTCCTGGTGCCCAAAATATACCAGATACAACTGATGGGGAGACATATGTGGCTAGTGCTTGTGAGCAGGAGAAATACAGACAGCTGTGGTTAGTTGCCACTGAGGACTATCAAGAGCCATGAGCTTGGTGATTTTGATAGTCTGAGGCTCCTGGGACTTGGCCACAGGTTCTCATCTAGCCTAGGTCATCATAAGACAGCCTTACAGGAGACACTTTTTTGTAGGCCAGCATAAAATCACTTGTATTTCTCTGTCTGCATCAATAAACCTTGTGCTGATATTTCTGGCAGGTCACCTCTGTGAAAACCCAAATGCCAGAGAAGGAGGAAGAACTTCTCTTCCTGCTCGCAAGTGTTTTTTCCACCTCCAGACTATCCAACAAAAGGGGAAACGGTTATGCCATTATGATGGATTTACATATATGAGTGCAATATTTTATTGCTCATTCACTTTTCACCAACCCTAGTCTTATTTGCACCTAAAATGAGCTGTGAGCAAAACCTCTTTGCAAAAAGTATTTTTCTACACATCTCAAAGTGGGGATAAGTCCTTCTCCAGGAGGGTACAACTAAATCTGGGAGAAGAACAAATCTACCAATGTGCTGCGGTTACCTGCATATGGATAATGCCACATGCCATGGACAAGCAGTGAACAAAGGCGATTTGTGAGCTGGGAAATGGGATTGCCAAAAGAGATGGAACAGAAATGAGGTTTTAATCCCCCAGAACAATCTTCCCTGGTACTGGCTGTCTGCAAGAGCAGGATTTTATCAGAGCAGTCCACGGGGAACTTTCCTGACCTTCAGTTTGCTGGAGCCTGGCAGAGCATTGCACTTCTCTAAGATGTGTGAAGACAAGTTTTCAAAATATACAGATGCTCCTGTGAGCTCGAGCCATAGCACGGCACAATACACACCAGAGCATATTGTGTAGACTGAACTCCACAGAGGAAGTCTGCGCATAGCTTACAGGCCCTGCAAATTCACAGGAACAGGTATATCAACATTTTCTGCACTCTTCATTGCCAGTGAGCTTACGAAGCCAAATGCCTTGGGACCTGTGTATTTTCCAGGCTAGATGAAAACAACCTTACCTATTTGCGTTTGGAGGGCTCTCCAAGTTAAAGAGGAAGAGAAAACTGTGTAAGACCCACAGCTATACTACACAGGAGACTGTTGTGTTTGCTTGAAAATTTAGATTTGCTCATATTGCGCTGCCTCCTCCAAGAGTTTTCTATACCCACTCTGCCCCCCCCCCCCCCCCCCAACACAGCCCCTCTGCTTGCCTGTCTGCCAGAGAGACAATGCCAGCACTAGCACTTTCTCAGCTGCCAAGGCACGTTGGCCTGGGACTTCATTTCTCTGTATCACAAGCTACCAGCAGAAATCTTGTCAGTGCAATTTTTCACTTTTTTTTTTTTTGTTTATTATTATTATTATTATTTATTTATTTATCTTTCTGAAATCTCAACTCCCCAGATCGTGGCCGTAGGCTACTATGAAACTGGAACAGAACTTATTTGCAGTCCTAAGCAAAATGAATAAGGTGAAAGAAAACAGGCACAGCAAATAAAAAGTTAATGCTTGGAGTGATAAGCATCAGAGTTGCTGTCCACACTGAATCAGGAAGGGCAGGAGAGTGAGAGCAGTCCCACGGCTGCTGTCCATGCTCTGTGAGCAGCTACACTGGTGGCTTTGTCTGATGACCTGGCAGGTGGCAGGTCCACCCAATTGCTGTGTCCACAATATTTCTATCTCACATCACAGCAAATTTCCATTAAAGAGGTTGCATCCCAGCCATGGGCTTGGAATTAGGACCAGCAAATCCACCATGTACACAGATAGGGGACTGTGAGCAGTACAAGTCTTTTGCAAAGAATGGCCCAGCATGAGATGCTAAAGAGATGCTCCAGGGCACAAAACAGTGTCTGACAAACACAAGGCACTGTTATTCCACATGCTGTCCAAGAGCAGCAAAGAAGGCAGGCAATCCTTCCATTTTCTCCTTCTTTTTCTCCTCTCTTTCTTCCCTCCCTGCTTTCCTTTACTGGCTTTTTGTTTTTTCTTCTTCTTCTCCTTTCTTTATTTTTTCTCTTACTTTATTTTTTCTCTTACTCTTTTTAACATTTCAGCTGAAGAACTGAGGCTTGTTGTTCCACCGGCTGAATAAACTTTGAGGGCTTTAAGAAAAATAAATATTAAGTCTTGCTCGCCAGGTGGGTTCTTCCTCACTTCTCGGCTCCAGTTGCATCCCTAATTTAGAATCTGCAGCCAGTTAACGAGCACAGAGGAGATTTGGGCTCAGTGCAGAGCGTGTCTTTCTACACACACACGCACGCTTCCAGATGTTTCATCTTTTTAATAAAGATTCAAGCCATGTGAGAAGAATGGCTTCAGATTTGAAAATAACAAAGCGACCCATGAGAAGGGTACTTAGAGCACCGGTGTTGGACTGGGGGCTTTTTTTGTTTGTTTGCTTAATCCTGAAATATTATGCAGAATCCAACCCTTGAAATTTTCTTATTTCCTTGCACTGAAAGTGGTCTCCAAAGAACTGAGCAAAATCTGCGTATTAAATCAAATGCGTTTTCCTGCCCACACCCCCTCCCCACTGTAACCTCTCTCCACACTCTTACACAGACATACAACTGCTTTTCATAGCAAGGCTATAATTTAACAGCTAATGCCTTGCGTGACTACCACCCTTTCCCAAATTCTCCTGCTTTTCAGTTTCTATTCACATTCAAAGCCAGATTATTTTAGCTCTACAGCCCTGGTAAAAAAAAAAAAAAAAAAAAAAAACACGGTATTTGAAGAAGCTGCTAGTAGTTCTTTTCCCCCTTTCAGTTCACACCCAGGCAATGTCAAGCGTAAGTCTATTCTTTCTGCCTCTGCAGATACAGAGACAGTTAGGAGCCCAATAAATGATATTCCAGGGCTGAAACCTCCTATTTTAGACAAGAGACAGGATTTGATAAGTTCTGGTGAGCACCCAGAGACCTGACTTAAATCTAAAGAAGATGGATGGCTACTAACAAAGGGACCTGGGCCCCAGAAAGGGTCGGCTGGGCAGTGTGAGTCTGTGGGATCTGCTCCTCCCTCGCTGCAACCTCTGCAGTCATACCAGTGCAACTGGTCCAGCCCGTGGCATGGGATCTGCCCAGTTTGTCTGAGATACATCCAGATCCAACTAGCTACCTATGAAGTAATTAATTGGTAGGCAAGACAGGGCTGTAATGCAGCAAGGTTAAGCCTTTACACCTTTGGACAGAACACTGCACCAGTCATTTGCCTACTGTGGCAGCCAACACCTGCCAGCAGTGAGGGACACAGTTTGTTTCCAGCTCCATGCACTTAAATATTGTTGTACACCTAATAGCAAGTGGAGAGGAAGTCCTGGTTGGAAAATACAGCCTCAGATGGAGCCAGCTTTTCTGCCAGCCAGGCTGAACAATTTGTGCCTTCACTGTTTAAGGCTGAATTATGCCAAGGTGAGGAGGCCTTTTCGTAACTTTTCCAGCACTCTTTATGCTTTACACCAGGCATGCCAAACCCAAGCTGTGGGGTACAGCAGTGAAGCTGATCAAAATGAGATACAGTGAGGGGAATTAGAAAAAAAAAAATAGAAGCATCATAATCAACACCAGGTGTAGGCCAATTAAACAGCCGTTCCCATGTGCTCACAGGAGGGCACTCACTCACAATTTACCCAAACAAATCCATGCTTAAAAACTCTCAGGAGTTTCACAGAAAAATCACATTTCTCTTCAGGGCTCTTTAAAAATATTTGAAAGCTCTTTCGTCTGTACACACCAGCTTTGCACACCAGAAACAGCTCCCTCTCAGCCCAGGAGAACCGATCAGCCAGGATTAAAGTGCTGGCAGATGCCTGTTCCTTACAAAGGAGCAAAAGAGTCCTTCTTCCCACAGCTCTCCTCCTTCAGCTCCCCCTTCTAATCCTCCTCTGACTTTCTTCAAGGGGGTGTTGGCTTTTGGCTCATACTTTCAAAAGGCATCTTAGGGGCAGCTAGGTGCTCAAGTCTGATTTATTTATAGGATCCAGGCACTCGGCTCTCAGGCGCCTTTGAAGCCCTCCAAGCCTCAGCACTGTATGTATTCCAAGCAGAGTTTTCCTTCTCTGTCAAATTGTTTGAAGTGTGAGAAGGAGCGCGTCAAACTGGACAGAGTTTTACCGTGTCACACTAGGGCCTGCTGCCTACCCTACCTCCATCCCGTCCACAGCAGCTATCCATGTCTCAGCCTCTCCCACCAAGACAAACGTGGTACCCCCAGACATCCATACTTGCTATCAAGCCAACCTCCACCACAGTAATGATCACCCTGCTTCTCTCTTGGGTGGATGAGCACCCCAGACGCACTTCACTTCCAATTCAGCAAATCAGCTGGTGTCACCCAAGTGTGGTCTCTACAATTTGTGCCAAAAATCCCTTTGGTTTGGTCTGCTGGAGCTGGTTACCTTGATTTGTCTGGTGGAAATAGGATAAATTCAGAGTTCACCCATGTTTTTGTCCATTATAACAATCACTAATTGCAAGATACCTTCAGTTCTCCGGTGCTTTCTTAAGATTCCCCATTTAGCCTTTCATGGAGGGCTCTCCAGGAAGCTCTTGCAATCTACGGGGAGAAAATTCATGGAACAGATCAGTAAACATGTAGCAAAGGATTTTCTAGGCTTTTGTCTGTCTTTCTCCTCACCTTCCAGGCAAACATAAGTCTTAGTGTGACATGCAAAGGACTGCAGCACCAGCAGGATCATAACAATCCACAGGGCACTTCTGGAGTGCAGCCAGGTACATTTATTTTGTCCCACCCTGGGAAAAAGTAAGAACTATTTTAGGCTTATAAGGCACCTCTGTAGGAGCCAGGTTGAGGGAGAGGATTCATCCATCCGCCATCCTGCTTTTCAGTTAAAATCCTCCTGTGTTGTTCTTTGTCAACTGCAGTTGAACCTTCTTCCCCTTACACTTCTACAACAATAAATCCCATCATCTCATGCTGACAATTGATTTTGCATGTGTAACTAACAGGCATCGCAGGAAAAGGGTAAAGTGTCATCCTCTGGGTCTAAACGTGAATTTCAAGGCTGCCTTCAACTATAAACAGTTATTGATTATTCACTTGGAAAGTCAAAGGCAGAGAGGGATGAAGCTATATAAACCTTGGCAGGACACTGGCTATATATGCTGGATTGCCTTCATGACGCTAGTCTGATGGCATCTGAGCTCACGTTCATCTTTGACCTTGACCTTAAAATAACTGAAGCGGTCCAGGACCTCCCTGGATCCCATCACAGTAAAACAGCAGCTTTGACGGAGTGGAGTAGGAGATATACAAGCTCAGCCCTCCTTGGATTCCTCCTGTTGTTTGTGGTCCTCAACAAAATTACAAAAGACAATCATCTGGCTGTTGTACTGCTTAATGCTGGTCGTCATCTCTGCTTGAGGTTGTTGATTGTCATCAGGAAGGCTGCGGCTGCCTCTGCCACTTAACATTAGGATTTAGCACATCAAACGTCATCATCTTTTTAGTTTTTTATTTTCAAGGGATTTCAGCTCTAACTATATCATATGGGGAAGAAAGAAAGTATGTTTAGCAGGAATGAAACTGCCTGGAAGCTCTCCTAAGGGTTTTAAAATTTAGAAACAATGCCAGATTAAAGAAGCAGCTCCCTGAACAGCAGAATCAGTGAAGCTGGGCACTTGATGGATTTATGTCTCAGGACTCAAAGCCCCTTTACATTTTCTGATACCTAATAAGGGTTGAGCTAGCGCTGCAGCCTGGGGATATTATTAGGGCTCCTCCTCTCCATCCGTCTGTTTTCATGAAATCCAGAGCAATTTAAAATTTTTGACAGATTGACCCATCTGCCAAGTTGGTTTGATGTCAGCCAACAGGTTTGGAGGTCGTTACGTGGGGTCTGGTTGATGCTCAGACTCTGTATCACAGATATCTCAATTCCCTGGGAAACTAAGCTAAAACTCCTGGGCTCCATCTCTACAACTCCTCATGGTGCCTACTCTTTTATAATAATGTACAGTGAGCATGCCCGGCTCCTGCAAAATGCTAACACATTCAGCTTGTGCCAGGGCTGAATCCCTACCCATCCCACAAGCAGAATTCACTGTTAGCACTGTGCCAGCTTCACGGAGCAGCCGATACTTTTACAGCTCAAGGAGCGTGATCCTTACGAGCTGAATCTCAAGGCATGCTCAGCAGGGCAGTCTCTGTCACTGGGGACGAGGGAGATGACAGATGTTGTATAAGGCCGTGGCTGAAAGAGGAGAGAAGCAATATATGTGTATATCTATCAAACAGTCTGGCTTGTGCAACTAATAACACCAGAGATTAGATCAGTTTTACTAATGCTTATTTCTGCCTTTTCCTTGTTGTTTTTTTATTTTATTTATTTTTTATTCCCTTTGGCTTGGAGTATGTAAATAGACTGACTGCCTGCTTCTTGATTCTGTTTCCAAAAAGCACTTTTGCTTTGCATTGCTTTTGCCAGGGAAGAAAATAATTGATGGGGTAAATCCAGTTATATATCTTTTTATTATTATTTGATGACAGCATTTCCATCACTGTTATGATTGATCAAGCCTTTAAATCCTGTTCAAAAAACTACATCTTTCCTCAGTTCCTGCCACTGCCCATGTACGTACTAGGAGTTCATATCCAGCAATTCTTTTCTCCTTCTTCCTGCCTATTCCTTTGACAGGGGCTGTCAGAAGAGGTTTCCATCTGCTTTCCAGAGCTGAGTAACCGGTTCATTACAAAGTCAACATGACAGGTTATGGAAAATAGAATGAACACCTTTCCATAACCACCGTATTTATGCAAAGAGAAATCAGTCTTCAGTGTGGCTGCTTATTTCTGCAGATGTCCCTGGGCTGAGAAAACAGCACAGACCAGAGACAGTAAAAGGACTTGTGGTGGTGGTGGTGTAGAAGATTGCAGCTTGAGGAGAAAAAAAAAAAAAAAAAAAGGAAAAAAAAAAAAATTTGGACATTAAAAAATAAAACGCTTGTTAGAAAAAAATCAGAAGATTAGAGAGAAAGTGTCTGATCTAAATGGGCAAGAGCAGTCCTGTCCGCAGACAGCTGTCTGTTTCCCTAGCTTTGAATTTAGGATAATTGAGGTTTCGTCAGTCTGAAAGCCTTGGGAAAAATATTGTAAAAATAGACAAGAGAGGGAGAAGTTCTGAGACTTGGAGGTCTCCACTTGCAAGGATGAGGCTGTGGCAAGGTTAGGTTGGGATCCACCAGCAGGCACTTCAATTAGAGACAGTTACATCTCTATCAGGAAGTGCCTTCCCTTTATTTTGTGGCTACAATGTACTGAGCCGACATTTGCCTTGAAAAGGGTGGCTAAGCAAATGTACTTCGGTGGGCTGCCTGTGGAAAAACTGGAAAAAAAAAAAAAAAAAAAAAAAAGAGAGAGAGAGAGAATTTATATTTGTCTTCTCTTGGTGGCTTCTGGCTGCCCCTTCTCATCTCTCTAAAGTAACACTGCAGTAACCACTGTAGGGCGAAGTCTGCAAGCAGCTTGAATCCATTTTGCTAGAGATGGCAAAGGTTAATAAAACTCATTCTAAAATCATACACACAGCTCTGATTTGGGGACCATATTCCCTTGGAGCAGACTTTGCTTAGATGTGAAGCCCCCTTGAACTGACAGGAGTCCACATACCCATCGAAAATTAGAGGTTAGCATCTAGCTAAGGAATGGTTTCCTTGCTAGCTTGACACATCCTTCTAAACTCAGTGAGCAGAGAAGGTGCTATGAGGATTGCTCACGTTTTGCAGAAGCAGAGAAATGCTTAGCACCTAGCAAGACTGGTGCCCTAAACACGCTGAGCACAACGTCAGCCTGAAGATCCAGCTGCCTGCAGAGCACATCGCACCCCTGCAAACAGGGCCCTGGTTATCCAGAGGGCCTGAAGTTCAACATACAGTGAAATCTCGATTTCACAGGGATTTCACAGCTGAAAATGCTCTCCCACTACAAATAAATACATACGAGTGAAATCCGTGCATCAAGCACAATGCACACTTACAGAAGGATCCCACTGGGATCCCACTGGGGGGCCGGGTTTGTGCACCCATCACAAAGTGAAACTGCAGTGAGAAAAGCAGCCCAGCAAGACAACCCACATTTCAATAATGCCGTCACCTTTTTTTTTTTTTTTTTGACCCATCTCAACTTGTTTATATCTGAAATTGACACATTTTATTGGGTCTAAGTAGTATCATAAAAACAATAAAAAGCAGCTCTGACATTTTCTCCTCCCCTGCTGTCTCAGCTGCCACAGCCCTGACCTTCTCCTGTCTGTATACAGTCCATATTTCAAAAGAAAAGAACCTCAAAAACTTTTTTTTTTTCTCCCTCCAATGTTTGTTGCTTCTTGAATTATTAGAAGACATTTCAGAGGGGGTAAAATGACCATAAAAAGTGATACTTCTTCAGCAACTCCAAAGTAAAAGGAAGTAAAAAGGAAGTAAAAGGAGATCTTAACTAAAATAAATAAATAAATAAATGGGGAAATGTTTGAGGCAGGAACATTATCTATCTGAAGAAAACCAGTGTGGATGGCCCATGAAATTAGGCTTTTATCACTCCAGAACATGACTATCTTTATCACATAGACATGATCACACACAAAAGACTTTAGCTAGTGCATAATAACTTCTAATTTTCCCTGTCCTAAATCCCTCAGGAATGGA
The DNA here is from genome assembly GCF_011077185.1 of Oxyura jamaicensis. Taxonomy (NCBI): domain Eukaryota; kingdom Metazoa; phylum Chordata; class Aves; order Anseriformes; family Anatidae; genus Oxyura; species Oxyura jamaicensis. Next base: position 4,757,481 of record NC_048909.1, read on the forward strand.
GAAATCGGCTCTACCTGACCATATCCATGTGCTTTAAAATCTATCAGGTACCACTGCAGTCTCTGATCACATCAGATAGTGCAAGTCAGACAAGGTTAGTTCTGGCAAGCAGGCACTGCCTGACCTCTGGAGTAATCTGAGCTAAGAAAGGTGGTTATGCTTAGCAAGTGTCACTGCTTCTGCTGGGTCTCCTACCCTCCCTCCAGCACAGCAAAAAGGGGTTAGTGTCATGGCGAGTGATGGGTGGGCTTAACGCAAAGGTCATCCATCCTGTGGTATATGGGAAAAGCAGTCACCCCATTCTCCCATTGCTGCACTCTCAGAAAATGACAAGGTTGCTCTCCACCTGTGACACTTTGGACCTGCTGCAACCTACCCGAGAGCCTCTGGCCAGCACACGGGGTCAAAAAGCAAGAGGTGATCCCAAGTGTTGTGCTGTGCCTGAGGGACTGAACCAACAAGATCAGCATTCTGCCTCCCTAAAATTGTATTTTCTCTTCTGGACACAGTTTTCTTCTTCACTCCCTCTCCTAAATATAGAGCATAATGAGAGAAACCTCATTCTCTCTACCCCAAATACATAAGCAGACACACTTCAGAGGTTTATGAAACAAGCCTTCCCATATCCAACCTGTAGGTCTGCTGGTAACATCTGTAAAACACCCTGAATAATTTTAAATAAAGTATGTTGTGCACACACATACCATCTTTGTTTAATTCATCTTAAACTTGATTCTTTGCACCAGGTTTGCACTGGTCCCTGACAGAGACACCAGTGAAGGGTTAAAGCAATAATGCAAGGAGAATGCCTATAGGCAGCCAGTTCATTTTCCAGTATCAAAGATATTTATACTTTTTCTATTCCTGAGTTATTGTGATAAATATGTTGAGGTTGTATTATTAGTAAGATAGTTGCAATCTCATGGAACTACTTGCTGTAATACAGAATTCATGAGCTCCTGGCAACAGACTGCATTAAGCCACTTAACAGAGGTCACTTCTCCAAAGTTTAGACATTTACATTCTAACCAGCAGCCTGGCTGCAAGCAGCGATTTATCCTCCACTACTCAGACACCGACCGGAGGCTGCTGGGGAGCTGAGGACGGCGGCTCAGTGGCTGGACCACCTCCCGCTGACCCGCAAGATGAAGCCAAGGGGAAGAGGGAGCTCACACGGGCCTGAAAATGGCATTTTATTCCTCTGCTTCAGCAAAATAATAAACTGCACCCACAAGGTTAGAAGCGCTATTTAATACAGCCTCAAAATAAATAAATAAACAAACAGGAGGAGCAGAGCAAAGTGGAGATGCTGTAAAGAAGCCACAGGTACTGAGACTTGCAAAGAATACATTAGCTTTTTCTTAAATCAGCATTTTAAAGGACTTGCAGTGATAGCCAGTGCACCAGAAAGCAAGCCGAGAGTGCCACCTACTCCTTAGCAGACTAGGAATGGGTCCTGAACCAGTTTCCTGAAACAAAAGCTACCTTGGAAACCCACCTACATCCTGCTTGACTGGCAAAATCAGCTAAGAAAGCAAGGGCATAAAAAGAGACAGAGGCTCCATTTTGTTCATTCATTTCACAGGAAGACTCAGATGCACACACAAATCTACACGCACACTTCGCTGGTCAAAGAAATGAAGGCTACAGACTGATAGTGGCTTTGATGGCTTAACAAGAGATTGCATTTCTCTCTGCTAGCAGTTTTCATTACCTGGTCCCCTGCTGCAAACGCCCAGGCCAGCAGAGTCTGTTCGGTGGATGAGTTCTCCCGTGAAGAGCACTGCCAGATGTGTCCCCTCTGGGTGCAACTGCTCACAGTCTGCATCCTGAGCATCATCCCCACACAGCCTTCGGCTGCAAGGCCTGAGCCTCCTCCAAAGCTGCAAAGATAGGATGCTTTTGCCAAAAAAAAAAAAAAAAAAAAAAAAAAAAAAAAAAAATTTGGGAGAGAGAAATTTCTTTATTGGGGAACGAAGATTTATGGGGAAAATTGTGGTAATAAATCACCATTTCAAATTTTTTTTTTCTTTTTTTTTTAAAAAAAAAAGATTAGTTCATAAAAATGCAACTGGTTAAATAATATTTTTCCCATTACATAAACACATTCTAAAAATAATTTTATTGGAACTAAAACATCTATAGCAGCTTGACCTATTTATCATTTTAACATATATCTATAGTCACAATAAATTTATTAAAATGTTATATCCCATAATCTGCCTGATCAAACTCAGATAAATTGTTGTACTTTGAAAATCTTGTTAACAAGCAATTAATCACAGCTCCTGAGTGCAAAGAGCTAATTTTGATATTTACTTTTTTTGGTGCATAGGTAATAGGTGCTCCAGACTTCTCAACTCCTCCTTGAGATCAGTAAAAGTCAGGTGTGATATGCAGAGATGCCTCCCTTCACCCAAAAAACACCTCATACAGATACCTGTGATTTCTATCAGCCCTAAAATAAAATAAAATAAAATAATAATAAAAACAGAAAATTTGCACTTTCCCTTGCATATTCTAACTTCCATGATCTATAGCTAACTACCTGATTGCCAGTATCTCACTTCTCAGCATCACTTTGGTTTGAATACTTCCAGGTCAATGGATAGCTTGTGTGTTCCTGATCAGTCTTCTCCAAAAAACATATATACCAAAAATGCCAGTCTGGATAAGATACAAAAATATTATTTATTTCTAGGATTAAGTGATACAGTGGCAAGCAGGGCAAATCCCTATCATCTTAACCCCCAACTATTGCCACCAGGTTAACTCCTGGCTTAATAATATTTAAGGCTTTTTCTTCTTCTTCTTCTTCTTTTTTCTCTCTTTTTTTTCTCTCTCTCCCCCCCCTTTTTTTTTTTTTTTAATAATGAAAACCACTCAGCAATCTCCTCTCTTTGTTCTAATACTGTAAATAATTGATCATAGTGATAAAACACTTTGGCTGGACAAAATCTAGTATCTTCAGAATCAATCAAAGTAACACGAAAGGGCTCAGCATGGAGCCAGTTTCACAGGGGCTATTAAACTATCATTGTGGTCTGGGCATTTGTTTGAATAAATTGTTTGTGTTTGTTATCATTTCTTAGTAAAACTAATTAAGGAACTAATTGATTGTTTTGTTGTTCTACTAATTAACTCCATATGGTGCACATCTCCATGGAGATACTGTATGAGTTATTGAAACTTCAGTGATTTAATGCGTCACTATTGGGTATGAGGACAATTATTTAAATCTAAGCATACTTTCTCTTTAAACCTCTTTTTCAGATGTACCTTCTAGCTTTTCTACTCTCACTTTGGCTATAAATGTCCTGTGCATCCAACTGTACAAAACCAAGCCATTTGAAAGGCAAGCTGGGCAAAGAAGATGGAGATGTGGACAATTACTATGAGAGGGGCTAATTCTGTGCATGAACAAGAAAGATGGTGGTAACTTAGCTTCTTAAGTTCCTTCTTAGCTTCAGGCTAACGAGAGCAAAATCTTTGGGTTCACTCAATCAGTAGTCAACAGAGCAAAGTAGGTTATTTAAATCAGTCATTCAACTGTATCCCAGCTCCTGTTCCAGCTTCTGGAAGAATAATCCTCTATCAATGTTAAAAGCCAACAAAGACCAGCACATAAATAAGTCCTTCAAAAAAAAAAAAAAAAAAAAAAAAAAAAAAAAAAAACTGTTAAGTGCCCATCACTAAGATCAAGACATTTAAGTATTTAATGGTGTTATTTGTGTTATTCTATGGGCAACTCCTGTTCCTGGGATTCAGAAGATACAGATTCAAATCCCACCTTTGTTACAGTCCTTCCATGAAATTTGTTCAGTATCTCTATACCTCAGTTCATTCTCTAAGAAGGAAGATGTTACCTCTTTTCTCCTACCTTTCTTTATTTTGTCTGAGAAAAAAATTGAGTCAGGACATGTTTTATATTACATAAGTACAATCCACAACACAGTATCTGAAGACCCCAAGCACCAGAGTAGCAGAAATTATTCATGTTTCTTGGAACAGGAAAGCTTATCCCATACATCCCTGAATATTTTTACCCTTTCTAAGTCACAGCCTGATGCCTGCTATTGGGTCACAATGGTAAGAATTGAATCCGGGACCTCTGATTTTAAAACGCATTAGGTTTGTCACTCAGTCAGTTCTAAAGTTTGAAGGTAGAGCCATCATTCTATCAGACTAAATTAGTGTAATTATCCCTTCTATTGAGGACACGGCAGCGGTTGCTAAGACAGCCGTGTGGCTAGCTCACACAAACTCAGGTTTTATGCACCAAACCAAGTGCACTCTGAAAATTAGGTTCAAAAACTAATTTGTACTCTAAAGAATTTTTTTTGGTGAATAAATAAACGCAGCATGGGGTAAATATTCAGCGCTCTCTTTAGTGGCAGGCTTTGATGAAAGTGGCTGGATAAATCCCTTCAAATTTCATCTGTAGTTCAGTCTAATGATGATGAGAGACTGGACTGGACATAGAAGAATTGCCATAGTATTTCAAGGTTTCAAGCTGTCTAGCTCAGATATAGAAGGCTGAGTGCATAAGCACCGTGTTAAAATGACTTCCCTGGGGTCTGTGCTTGATGATGTGAGAAAGCTTTTGAGTTCCAGTGATCCCGAAAGCCACACTGGCAGATGCTTTGACTTCCAGTAGTGACACCTATGTATGCAAAGAGGCAGAAAAAAGGCCTGGTCCTTTGGGTTTGCAGTGAGGCACCTGGACAAAGCACACATCTGTACTCTTACTCATGTCCTGAACTAGAAAAAGCGCTAGATCCAGAATGCTAAAAACCTTGGTTAGATATCTCTGTAGCCTCAGTTTTCCCAGTGGTTGAGATATTTTTTCTTGAGTCCAACCATTCAGGGAATTTTCTGAAAGCTGCAGCTCTTACAGCCAAGTAAGAACTTGGTTAAGGGTTTTCTTAGGCCTTTTTTCCTAAAGAAAAGGGGGGATATGTACTCACTTTTGAGGGGTCTTCATCCCCTCACAACAATAACGATGGAACATGTGGGCCATTTTCAAGCCATGTGGTCAGAAACGTAAAGCACTCTAAATAATACTGGACTCCTGCAGATTTTGTGAAGATAGGTGGTTGGTTAGAAGAAAGAGACCCTCTGCCTCCACTGAGAGAATATCTGGAATATGAGGTCTACTAAATTATTAGGTACCACAAAATACCTAATATCAGAACCATTCCAAAACTCTCAGCTACAAGGCTTCAACAGGGACTCACAGCAGGACATCAGAGAGACCAATACAAGCGCTATGGCACCCTCAGTGCTGTGCCTTTCCAGCTGTGTTCTGTTTTGTTTTCAGATAACTTTCTAATTCCTGACATTGGAAGAAAAATAATAGAAACTCAGAACAAAGTGCAGTATAAAAATTCAAAATCCTGAGATCAATGCTGAATTTTTTATGGTCCATATATATATGTAGACACACATCTGTAAACATTAAATTTGAAGCTTCTTCAGATATTTTATGTTCTGATTTAGGATTTGAAGGCCAGGGGGTGGCATTTTTGGACCTTGTTTATTGCATTTATGAGAGCGTTCATTCCTGAAGCTGCCATATAGTTCTAGACTAAGATGGGGGTGAGTGAGCAGCAAACACTACCCCTAACATGCTCAGGGCTTGTCTCAGGCTGAGGTCTTCTCCAGTGCACCTGCCTGTAATGAATGGAGACTACCACAAACCACTCCATCCCTAATTCCACCATAACTGAGTCTGCTTAAGTAGGGGAACGTCTAGATCCACCTGGACACTGCCTCACGACTGACACAAAGAGACAGTGAGAAAGAACTCCAAGGAATAGGAGAATATTTTTTTTCTTCCTTGTACTCTTTAGTATTCAGCCCTGACCTATTTTAGCCTTAAGCGTTGCATTTGACTGATGATTGCTCTCCTCTGGCCTTTGTTTTCAGCTTTCAGATTGTTGATGTATTACAGAAATGATGTTGTCTGAAGCACCTTAGCTGATCACTGAGGCAGCAATCAGCTCACCCTTCGATGAGCCATTGAGACAGTCAGGCGAACGGCCGCATTAGCCTGTCAATTTTGGCTCTTCGAACAGTTAGAACAATTTTGGTGAATTACAAGCAATAGAAAATCACTTTAGCTGCTCATTAGCTGGGAGACAGGAACGATGATAAATGCTGCGGGACTTTGAAAAAGCTTGTGCACACACAGCCTTCTCCACAGCAAGGCCCATTTAACCCTGGTGTTGCTTAGAAAGTAGCAGTAGTTACAGGCCAGCTGCCTACTGGGCTCTGGCCATGGACTGGCAAAAAGCAGTCCCTAGCAGAAGCCAAGGCTTCCAAAAGGAAACACCAGTGGGATCTGAACCTCCGTATCTTCCACTGGACCGAAAAATAAGTCTGTCTCACTGTTGTAAGCAATAGACTGATACCTTCTGTGCAAGCCAGTTAGCTAGATATGGCAGGGGGAACACAAGCACAACAGATTTTTGCAAGAACACAGCACAATGATGTATTTTACCATGGTTTGATCTGTCCATTTGAAACACTGACTTCAGCAGGCTTATTTTATTCTATCCATACACATGACTCATGTTTTAGATGCATAAAGCATACACTGGACAAAGGAGCAGAGAGGATCTATGGGAGTGATGCGACTGCATTGCTTAAAGTTGCTTTCTTACATGGAAGGAGACCACTGTAAATAATAACAAGGACTATAAAGGTCTCTTGGTGAAACTGTTTTGTGAGGATGCAAAGTCCTGTACGAGTACTGCAAGCTGCTGACAATGCAAGTAAGGGCATGTTGCAATGTCCTATACACAAGTTTGGGAGGTTTTGTATTCATAGTTACAGGAAAGTAACTCAATCAAAGTTTTTGAACTGGCAGTGTCAGTCTGGGATCCTCTCACAGGTCATGCCACTCAGATCCAAGAGGTGAATTAGTAGATAAATAGGAGAGGATAGGATGGGGAAAAAAGGCGGTAGTAGGGGAAATTCTGACAATATAAATGTAAAGCTGCAATAAGCTTAGTAGTCAGATGCTCCTAAGTCACAATGGAAGCTGCTCAAATACCATGGTGACAAACCTTGTGCAAGAACCTGAAAAGAAGACAAAAAGGATGCTGGAGTGACTGTCTAGTTAATGAGGGATTTTGGAGGTATGGATCCCAATTTCATCAGTGGTATATGACTGCTAAAGACATAATAATAATTTGGGCCCAATTTTGAATTGCAGTACTCCGTGGTATTAACTTAAATAGATGATGTCCACAAGAGTGGCAACCACGAATGAGGCCATCTTTACAGCTTGGTCTACAAAGCACCAAGGATCAGTGATGAGGAAACTTATTGTGAGGACTGAATAATCCAGATATGGCCCTGAAATTCTGAGCATTCATAGACTGAACTGAACCCTCTGAGCACTTTATCTCTTGTCTGCTGCTATTTTAGGCAGCGTGCTGAAGGACTGGTTCCTCCCGCCATGTCATTGAGAATGACAAAGACTCTCTACAGCATTCAGGAGAATTGGATGGATGAAGGACAGGCAGGACAAAGAAGCTGATATTTTGAGGAGTTTCCTTTATTCAGATCAGGTCTTTTAACTTGCCCTCATGCCTTTGTTCTGCTGATTTAATGATTCCTTCCTCCACACCTCCCCTCTATTTCCATTTGTGTGGATCAACCACAGCAGCAGGAAACCCTTTAATTGGGCAAAAACAGTTGCTCAGCTGAAGGGGTCTGCAGGTAAAGGAGCACATTCAGTGAGGTCCTTTCAGCATGTAGGAGAAGAAATTGCCATATTTTCTCTACTGGCATTAACAGGGACCATTTTCTACACCTTGGCCCTGGCTTCTGAGAGAGCCACAACTGGCAAAATAGGCATTGTTGCTCTGCCTCCCTCTTCATATCAGGGGAAGAAGGCTGGTGCAGTGAAGAAAGCTGGCCTGGGAACTCAGAGACCTCAGCTCACTTCCATGTTTCACCACAAGCTTTCTGTCAGCCTCCCAGTAAGCTCCTCAAGTGCCACACTTGGGCATTGCTCTGAGATGTGATGCAATACAGAAGATGTAGGAAACTAGGTCCACTAACTTTCAGTTAAGCTTAAGCTCCTAATTCAATACATCACTGAATATGTCAGTTGGATATCTAAGTCACACAGGCTATATGATTTTCAGCAGAATCTCACATCTATTCCTCCACTAAGCTGAACATTAGAGTGACTATTCACAGGCCACTCTGAGTCATGGCTGTAGCAGCACTTCTATACCAAGCCGGAGTAATGTGAGATTACTGTAGTGAAGCACCAAGGTATTTCAGTGAGGCATAAACAGCTCAGATGTGTAGTTCTGGGACTCTGGTCCAGTCTGTGGTCTGCAGCTGGTCTCCGTAATTATAGAGTATCACCATTCACAGAAAACATCTGTGCCACTTTCATCACCAAAACAGAAGACCCCAGAAAACTGAGAAGCTCATATAACTAAAAAAAAAATAAAAATAAAAATAGACAACATCGTGTTTTAGAGATTGATATATCTATGACAATCAGAAGTAAGGGAATGAGATACACCTGGAAGACAGACCTACCAGGGGACTCCACTAGCTGACACAGTGAGGCAACTGACAGATGGAGAAAAGTGATACACAAGATAACTTGATAACTCTGATAACTGATGGACTGAGACAACTCCATACTTTGGTTGATTAATACACTGAGGTGTCATAAAAAGAAGCAAACCTGACACAGTAGTCCATCTAATACAGCGATGTGACAGATGCATCAAGAATACTGATGTATCAGGACCATGAGATCTCCAGTAGAGCTGGTGCTCAAGCCCGTAATTGTTACTTACTGATTCTGCATTCAGATGGACAGAAGCTGGTAGGAGAATATCAAAACTTCCACTAAGATCTTTTTAAATAATAATTACTCCATAGCAGTGCTGTGAAATCTGTTATTAACCTGAGGCCAAAGGCCACTTTGTTAATCAGTCAGGGCTCATATTCTATCAAAAGAAGCTGGGACTGATTGCTGGCCTAATCACAGGGTGATAGCAACTGTCAGACGTGACATCTCTACTAGAATAAAAACAACCCTGAGGGCCCAACTCTGCTGCAGGGGTTACAGACAGTGCCTCTTCTGCACAGGGATTTTGGGGAGGACACAGCAAAGTACCACTTCCATAACTCATAAATGTGGGGGCCTGGGGGCTTTTGTTGGGACTTATCCCCTCCTCCAGTGCTTGACAGAGTAACAGCATAGGAAACCGAGCAACGAGTCTCCTCTTGTGAACACACACTTCCAGTTGGATTACAGGGCCTGGTACCCTGTTTGTTACTGAGACAGTGTGCTGAAAGCAGAAATTGGTGATATGCTTCATCCCATCCAGACCCTTTGCCTTACACAGCCTAGATGAAATCCTCTCCTTTGCTGATGGATAACAGAAACCTTATGCATAGCTCAGGTCCCAGGCAATCTTTTCCAAGAAAAGGAAAAGCCTGTACAAGACTGCAGAATGAGGTGGAAAGATGCAGGAGAGAAAAGCAAGAATACAGTGCCTGAGAGCAAATAGGGGACAGAGTTATTGAAAAGCAAGAAAAATGAAGGAATTGGATTGGGGGGAGGCTATTGAATTGTAACGGCACATAAACATGCATTTGGAGGAGGGAATGGACTAACTGGTCAATTGTAACGCAGCTTTTGCCCTTCAGCCAACATTATGCCATCTGCCCTGGGCGAGCTCCACCCCAGGTTCATTGTCAAGGGACTATGAAGGAAGCCACAGCAGCACCAGGTTCTTTCCTTTCAGCTGCTTTATTGAAATTCTCTCCATCTCCCCTCATCTTCTGCTTGTATTACCGGATTATTGAGTCTCATATTCATCTGTCTCTAAAAGATTAAACTGTCCCCTGGAAAAGGCCATCACGTCCTGGAGGAGGAGATCCCATTTCCACTCCAACCCCCTAGAAATAGACTCTCTGGAAAGTTTTTCAGCTTGATAAGTTCCCATTGTTATAAGAAATCTTCTGGCTATAAATGAGAGCAGAGCCTCAGTGACAGATGCTGGCAGGTTTCTATCCCCCATGGCACAGAAACCACATCTGAAAAGCAGGGAAAAGAGTGGGGAAATGAGGCATCACCATATCCCCTGGCCAGCACAGAAGGGCCCAGCATCCTAACCAGCTCCATGGGGCAGGACTGGATTGCCGAGGCACAAATTGCAAGAGGAACGGATAAACACGGTCACCAGGCACAGAATTATGGGGACTGCTTCCCATGGCTTTTTAAAAAAAAGCAGCAGCAGGAACCTCACCTAACACGTGCGGGGGTCACAAGGGCTTAGCCACACTGCTCATTCTGTCTCCCCAGGAGCCGATGCTTTAGCCATGCTCATCTTGTAGCTCAGCACTCCTGACCTTGCCCTGAGACTGTCTCTGTAGCTTCCAATCTCTGCCTCCCATTCACAACAGCAATTTCCCTCCCATTGCTCAGGTCCAGTCCCTGTCAGTCATCTCCAACCTCCCTCTTCTCCCTCCCCTCCCAGTCTGCACACAGCCAGACCAAGCTGTGTCTAAATATCTTTTTTTAAAAAATATATATTATTTTTTTTATTTTATTATTGTTATTTTCCTTTCCCAGATCCAGGTCTCTGTTCAAATTTGAATTAGCAGCTTCATCTTATCCCCATTCTTGACAGCATCAACTTCACACCCTGTCCCTGGCTTGGCAGTATTATCGAGATGCCAGTGCAACCACCTGCACCCTGCCAGCTACTCTCCCTTCTCTGCCTGGTGGATCTCCACAGATTCTGAGCACTTCCAGGATCACAGCCCTGTGCACCTTTCCCAAAACCATTTCAACTGCTCACCGATGTTTCCACATCCATGCAGCACAGGAGGAAGCGCTGCTTCCCTTCCCCATGTGCACAACTCCAGCAAAGAGGACAGCCCACCAGAAAGCCTGGGGTGTTCTTATAGTGTTCTCCATCTGCTTCACCAGCATACAATGAGGCCAGAAGAAAAAAAAAAAAAAAAAAAAAAAAAAAAGGCCACCACCACAGCCTTCAAGCTGCACTTGAACTGTTCTTCTGCTATCAGTCTTCATGCCACGATAACATATGCAAAGCAACCCCCAGCCTTCACAGCTCCCCCACTATAAGCCACAAATCCAACTAATTAAAAGCCAGACTCATCCACATCACAACGAACATCGTGGTACATCTCTGCATTTGCTTGGAGCAAAATGCTAGAAGCGCACGACAGCAGGCTGTCGCTGTGACTTATTACTTTGTCATACTGTAAATATTATACAGGCCATATGGATTTTCAATACCTGAGCACCACACTGCCATTAATATCAAATGTAATAAGATATTATATGCATGACAATCACAGAAAGAAATTGCAAAGCTCAGAAACTGCCTGGTGGAGCTATGCACGGTTTGGTTTTGCTATGAAAAAGTCAGAGGAAGCCATAATGAATAATTTAGCTGACGAATTTTATCTCTTTTTCTGTTTGCAAACTATCTGCCAGCAGATTGTCATTTTCTCAAATGTGTCCATTATTTGGAACCTGTCAGTGGACAATCACTTATGTGTCTAATCATGGGCCATTGCTGAAGGATTTGTTGTGGGTGTGCGTTGCTCTCAGTATGAGACGATTTGAGCAATTCCCCGGTCCCGTGCTGGGGTTCATCCCCACTGGATGAGAGGGCTTGGGAGCCACTGTGGATGGTAATGACTGTGCATTAGAAACCTGTTTAGTATGTCTTTGGCAATATTTGTTGAGGAGTAGCTAAAAGAGGATTTGTGCAGTACCTGGACCACTATTGGAAGCAGAGCAGGGCTACCTGGCTGCTGATAACACCAGTGGGCTTCTCTGACCTTGCTCCACACCACACTGCTCTGGTGACCACAGCACTGAAATTATAGGCAGTTTGCCCTGATAGGCATTGAAACCCCCCACAGAAGTCCACATGACACTGGTTGCTTTCCTGGCCAAGACATTTTCTGCTATTACCTCCTAAATCCAGTGAACTTGAGGTGACTCACTGAATTTAAGCCAGCAGGGCCAGTATGGAATTGGAGATGGAAAACCATTGCTTTTACTCCTTAGGATATTGGCTCTTATTGGAATAAATAAGTTGTAAGAACCTGATAGAAAACATCTTCCTTTCCATATCCTCCCTATTGCTCTCAAATGTCTCCACAAGCTGATGGTAACATACCATGCACTGTGAGCATACATAGTTTGTGGGAAGCTTGCACTGACCATTAGCATAGCGGACCCTGCTCCCTAGTGCTGCGGGTGACATGAATAGCTTACACACACTTTGATAGAGATTTAATATAGTGGCTTTCATGAGAGTCAAAGCACAGTGCCAGGCAGGAAAACAAGCCACTCACAAAGCACATGGATAAGCACATATAGCAAGAATGAAAGGAGATCAGACAGGGTGGGGAAACAATATAAAAGAGCTTGAGCTAAATTTTAAATGAGTTACTGAGCCCATGGTACGCCTGTCTGAAGGGAAATCTCTACCAGGCTGCAGAGTGAAAGGCTCAAAATGTGGAATTTGAAACCAGAGACAACACAGCCACCAAGGATACACGTCACAGTGAACGCACAGAGGAAACCCAGTGTCTGAATGGTAGCAATAACGATCACAACACTGGTTCATTTTTAAGAGGTGTCTGCTAGCTGTGGCTGTCAGAGGGATTTATAATGAATAGAGGTTCTCCACATTCTACAGGTGGGAAACAGAGGCACAGAGTGACGGGGTGACTTGTCCCAGATCATCAGTGGGGAATCTAGAAAGAAAACACAGATCCGATGACACCCAGATCCTTTCATTCTCTGTGCCAACAGTTCCCAAAGTGGCCTTCAGACAACCTGTAACTCACAAGGCTGAACTAAGTTGCCTGCTGAAGGAAAAAAAAAGTAATATGCAAATGGTTTCCATTTAAATATCTGACCTTTGAGAAACATTGGGGACCATAAATGTTCTGCAGTTCCAACTATATTTGAGATGACTGAATTAAGGTATACCATTTCTCAGCAGCACACAGAGGCAGTCAAACAAACAACTAACTTCCTACGTGCTTCAGATGGGTTCCTTTTGATTCCCTTACAGCTCTGGGCAGGTACAGGTGGCTCTGACTGCCTCTGACTGATTTGTTCTCCTGGCAGAGCTGCAGGAGCAGGGAGGGGGGCACCGACTGTGCAAACACACTCATGTCTGCAGGAAAGGGGGAAAAAGAGAGAGAGAAATTGCCTTTTTGAAACCAGTTTCCCATGACAACGTTAGAATGGTACAAGATAAGGATAGTCCCCCCTCCATGAAATACAATAAAAATAAAATATAAAGAGAGAATGGCAACAAGGAGAAAGGCTTTTCAGTCATGTTAGAAAAGCTATTACAAGGAGGTGAGCAAGCCTTGCCGTGCCACGCAGAGCTGTATGCGGCTGCCCGCAGCACAGCCGGGTGCAGCTCGAGTGGTCTGAGCTCATCTATAAATCTGAAGCTAAGGCCAAACTTGCAAATATTTACAAAGATTTCAGTGAACCATTCACTGTTTCCTGGCTCCATGGGATCTCATTTTTCTTCTTTCTGGCTCCACCTGTAGGACCTCTTCAGCAGCTTTCATTTGAAACATCCAACAAATCAAACTTTTCTCACAGTCCTCCATTTCTTAGGCCAGTGTGGTCCAACACACCCCTCTTGTTTTATTTCTTCACTACTTTGTCTAAGTCTCACCTGCAGCATCACAAGGAAAAAGATCAGTATGAAAAAATGCATGGTGCAGTTTAATTAAATCATAAAAAAAATCCAGAAATAAGGCCTGAAAATAATAATAAAAAAAAAATAATGAAAATATCTGAAAAAATCTGAAAATTCAGATCTGAAAATAGCTCTCCAATACCTAAGGGAGGCCTACAGGAAAGCTGGGAAGGGATTATGTTAGGGAATGTCACGATAGCATAAATATTAATGGCCTTAAAATAAAAAAGGGTAGGTTTAGATTAGATATAAGGAAGAAATTATTTACTTGAGGGTGGTGAGGCCCTGGCCCAGGCTGCCCAGAAGAGCTGTGGGCGCCCCATCCCTGGCAGTGCCTAAGGCCAGGCTGGATGGGGCTGGGGGCAGCCTGGGCTGGTGGAAGGTGTCCCTGGCCAACCCAAACCGTTCTGTGATTCTGTGATTTGTCTATATTCAAAGTCTCCAGCCCTTTGCTTGCACTCCTAACATGCATCTTGATGGAAACCAAGGCAGAAGAGACAATTTCTACTGGGGAGATTTTAGGCTGGTAGAAAGATGGAAGTTAAAGAAAATTCTTACAGACTGAACCAATGCTCCCTGCCATCCCTTTCCAGCACCAACAAGGGTGTGAACATGCTTCTGTACTAAATGCCTAACAGTGCTGGATCGAAAACTTATTTGCATGTAATAAATTAATACAGCCAACAATTAGCAGTCCTCCTGCAATGTGAGGGCTGGGAGGGAGCCAGTGTGGGGCAGAGTTTCTGCTGGGGCTCAGTGAAATAAAAACAACTTCTGGAAGCGTCTGATAAATAAAAGGAAAAAGATCTTAACAACTAAGTTAATACATGAATGAAATAGCAATCTGGAGCTGGAAATGAAACCCAGCTTTTGTAGCTCTGAAACAGGAGACATCGGAGACAGATTTATCTCAAAATGGGAAGACATGGAGTGACAGAACCTAAAAATAAAATCTCATTCTTAGCTGTGCTGAATAGTAAACGATTAGCAGCATCCAGTTGGAAACACCACTTGGGCTATGACAAATACACTGACAAAAATTCAGCCAAAAAGCAGGGATGGAGGGATAAATTTTTACTCTGTCTGCATATAAACTAATGCTGAAACCAGTAGGAAGTGTCAGGAGACCCCTGAGCAGAGGCAAGGATACAGAACTGAGCTGTGCACAAAATTTCTTTAAAAATAATTGGAACAACTAACTGCCCAAGAGGAATGGCCTGAGCGATACGCACCACAAACAGAGAGAGCTGCAATAAACAGCTTAGAAACAACTCCAAGCTGAAAGCATCTTTCCCACAGGTTCAACAGCATGGATCCGAGGAAATCAGGAGCCTTGTAGCCCAGCTGGGAAACTGGCTAATCCCCAGTCCTCCACACATTTACACAGAAGAGGAACTTGACACATGAGCCATCAAGGTTAAAACTGGCAATAAATAGTTATCTGCCTAACTTAGATATTCATTTGATAATGAGAAAATTTACCTCTCCATGTGTCAATTTCCTCATATGTAAATGAAGAACTATGATTAGACACCAAGATAATGACACTTGGGCAAACCATGGATACATTTTTAAATTAATTTCCTTCTGCAACCTACACCTGAAAACTAATAGATGAACGGATTTAGCCTGGTTTAAGTGAGAGCTGAGCATGAGTTTTAAGATAATACAGACTTGGTTTTCAACATTTAGACAAATTTGTTAACTACAAAGTTGGTGCTATCAGCAGCTTCTCTTATTTTCCACCCAGTAAAGCACAGAGCTGCCCTTACAGGACTCAGGTTGCCACAGGAGTGGGGTTTGGAGCAAACATCTGCTTTTAGGGGACCATGTCTGAAACAAATACATTTAAATTGTTTCAAATTCCAGAAGTTTTCTATCTGCAATGCCCTGATATTTAAGAAATGTTCTTAACATGCATTTGGGAAAACTGGCACATGGAAGGGTCAGCTCTCCAACTCACCCTTAAGCGATACCACCTTTGGTAGTGGAGTGGGATAACTATAGACAGACATCTGAAATGTGTTAAGCAGCAATTTTCATACACTCTTAAAAATATGCTTGCTGCAGGACCAGAATTTAAGAGACAGTGTGCAGAAGCCATCTTCCGGCTCGTTATGGAGGTATATGAACAACAAACATTTGTAATAATACATACAAGACAACATGTTGTGCCATTATCAGCCACTGAAATCCTGTTTCCTGCACTAACATTTCTAATTAATTACCAATATACATTACAGAGAGAGAAAGCCTCTTACTAGAAAAGGTCACACTTCCTGCCACTTCATTTCACCCTGCCTGCCTGGCTAGGAATATTCACCACCTATCACAGCATCAAATGAGTTCCTACCCGTGTCATATTATTTACAAAACCTTTCACACAGCTCCAATACGCCGGGACTGCGAGTGATAATAAACTCTATTCTGACATATCAACAGCTCAAGGAAATTTTCTATTGCAATTTTCAACACAAAATGAAACTTCCTAGCAGGAGCCAAAGCTGGAGGAATCTGTTCTGAGAGGAATGATTTCAGGTAATTTATCATTATGAAATGAAAATGCAAAAGCCACTGAAGTCTTCAGAAACAATACAATGCTGTAAAGTCCGTGATCAGTGAGGGTTTATATTCAGCAGTACTTGGTCCAATAAACATAGAGAAACTAAATCACTCTTCATATATTTCAGCTACCTTTCAGGGCATTAGACAGAGAACTTTTCATTGCAGCCAGGACATAGTGCAACTTGCATGACATTTCTTTCCTGAGTTTCCGTCCACTGTTAATAATGGGAACAGTAAACTGGAAACTGAACAGTGTATGTGGGGTTAAGTGAGATATTGAACTACTGCCCTCAAAGTCCTGTCCATCAGACTAGCTCATAGTATGTGTCTGTGTGTCTGGGGCTTTGCTGAATGCAAACACAGTTGACAAAAGTGAACAGAAACTGACAAATGTTTTCAGAAACTGTAAATTGGTCAAAAAGTGTAGTCCCAGGAGGAAAAACTTCCAAAAGCTGTGTAATGAACCTGTATAATGCATCTTAGAATTACTGTGAGTAAAACAGAAGGTCTTCTAGGCTTGAATAAAACATTTCTGTTTGACCTTAGTGTGAAATATATTGCTTTCTTAAACAGAGAATTCAACATACAAACCCAAAGCTTTCCTGTAGAGCTCTAATCAGGACTCTGTGTACTGCTAAGCTGGTAGACTTCCCAACACAAACAAGTCTAGCTTGGATTTTGCAGCTCACATGGCCGTGCCCAAGAAATGCTACTTGAACTCCAGGTGAGCAGCAGAAGTCTCCTAATGCAGGGGGAAAACATTTCTAACACTGCTTAGTGGGAAGAAGAGCATGTTATATCAGAACAGAAGATGGGTTTTAGGAGTGCTGACAGAAAGGTACACAGGAAAGGCAGCAAGAGGATACCAAACTAAAACAAACAAACAAAACACCCAAGGCTGTTGCATGCCAAAAGTAATGTGCCTGAATAGCCTTGCACGGAAGCCTAGAATTGCAGAAGTCATGGCAAGTCTGGCTTGAGGTTGAGGGAAGTGAAATTGCCACCTCTCCAACTTGTACTCCACCCAATCTGTCTCCAACAGTGCTATTAATCTCACTTATCTGCTCAGATTCCTGCTGCTTGATGACTGGGAGAAAAGCAGGGGGTCACTCAGATGGTTCTTTAAGAAAATTTCCCTAGACCAGACAGAGATGAGAACTGAGTTATATTTAAGAAGATTTTATACCATGAGATTGACGGTTCATTGGTCTGATTATGGGCAGTTTTGAACCTCATAAGCCTGGTAAACATCAGGCTCCCTGAGACTTGCTGAGTGTATCTAAGTAGAAATGATGCCTTTCCATCAAAAATGTTTGTTTGTGCTGAGACTGACAATCTGTAAGCAGGGCAGCAGACAACAGTAATGACGCAGAGAGAACAGTGTGCTGCATGATGGTCCTTGTTCTCTTTGCACAAGCAGAAGGCAGGGACAGACACATCTGTCTCTCTTGCATCAGGTAGAGTACAACGCCAACCACACTGCCCTCCGTCAGCCCCTGCCTTGTTCCCACCACACCTCTCGATGCCCCATTTTATTCTCCACCATCACGGACACATCTATTAGACCAAGATGCAGTTGCAAGAGGTCTTACAAAGCACAGCCATCACCTGGCAGCTACCATGGGAAAACATTACCCCAGGGAGATGAGAGAGGCACGCCTGAGGACTGGGTGCACACCCCAGTGTGCATCAGCCCAGCAACGCGCAGCAATGAAATATTTAATGATAAAAAGAGATGCATAGCTTGGCTGAAGGCAGCTAGAAAAATAATGGACAAATGCTCTGATCCCCGACTGGTTGTATTAGAGGAAAATATATATATATATATCCACAGTGGAGCTTGTTGGACTTTCACTCTTTAGTTTCATGCTTGGAAGTTCAGGTCTGGCTTTCACAGCACACTGAAAGAGGATTTTCAGTTGATTGGCTCCCACAGATCCCTGAAAAAGGTGTGATGGCACAGTTGTCCTGCCTCCACTGGTACCCAGCAGCATCTCAGAAGGTTAAAATTATGTTTCCAAAGACAGAGAGAGGGAGAAGACCTGCACAAACCCCACATTTGCAGTCAGGCGTGCTGCGAGTTAATTCAGATGATACAGCTTAGGACAGAAAAAATACGTATTTTTTTCACTCTGTGTCATGCAGATGAAGGGTAATACATATGGAACTTGTTTTTCAGCAGCAACTTGGGAAGTAGTCAAAGTTTCAAATCTAGGGCAAGTAAATCAAGCAGAAATGCAGAGAAAGGACACGTAAGTTGTAGTTGTCCTTCTCTATCACTGAGCAAGTGAGCTGCAGGAGGTCAGAGCACCGCGGTACATCCTTGGCGAGCAGCCTCTGCTACCTGGGAAAACAGTTCAAGGGAATTTAGAGCAATCTAATCATGTGTGGCAAGAACAGAAAGCTAGGAAGAAACTACTGGTTTTGGAGTTTGCCTGGCTTTGCTCTGGCTTTCCTAGTGCAGGCAGCAAGGACAGCCTCTGACCAGAAGAAAAAGAAGATGGGGCAGAATGGGTGAGATGGAAAAGTCACAGCTTAACTGCCTGAAAGTCCTGAAAATGTTATTCATATCCCCAAACTGGTGAATGTTGAGATACTTAAATAAAAAGCCATTAACTTCTATTTCCCAGACACTATTCATTGCCCTCTGCACCAAAACTCTGATTGTACTCAGTGGGGGACCTTCTGGTATGACAAATAACTAAAACAGCCAGGATTTCAGTTATTATGGGCCAGTTCTGAAAGGAAAAGCTGTTTTTAGAAGGAAATGTGCTTACGCAAGCTGCTAGACTAAACTATCACAAATTAAAGTAAAATTAAAAAAAAAAAAAAATCGAAACACCACTCTTTCTGCAGTCTTGAAAAGCTTGCCTAATTTTTTTAAAATACTTTTATAAAAGTATATTCCATTTTAGCTGGTTCAGCTGGTCCAGGAGCACAGCAAGGGCTGATTTAAATTATGCAAAGCTCCACACATCTCACAAGAATGCCTTCGCTTGGAAGATCTCCACTGGTTTTGCAAACATTGAAAGCACTGGTGGGTCACCAAGTTAATCTGAATCTAAATTACCAGAGGATACATCTGTATGCTGGAGGGAGGGCTGGAGGGGTCTGGCTGCTGCTGCCTTCCCTTCACTGCTGCTAGACTCTGCATTTCTCTCCCTTGAACTGGTCATCCTCCAGTGACAGAGTCGCAGGTATTCCCACTCCCGATGGAAAAGAAATGCAGGAAATCATTTTCCTCAGCTGAAAGCTGCTGGAAAGGAGGGTTCATTCTTCAGTGAAGTCAGGTATGGCTTCCTTTTTTTTTCTTCTTCTTCTTTTTTCCTGTGTTTACCAGACTTGAGAGCCTCACTGGCAGCAGCTCAAAAGGCCCAAGAAAATACTAATACAAAAAGAAAAAGCTACAGCTCTATTTCTGCAATTCTGAAAAGAGAGACTGAGATGACAGACACAATCTCAGCGAACTTCAGTGGGTTGCTGGGAGGTGAAGCACACCAAAAGAAAATCAGGAAATATTTGTGCAAATACTGCCACAGCACTAGCCCCTCCTGCCTATTTCCACTCACTGCCTGTGAGCTGAGAGCATCTGTCCACATCTCCCTGCGCCAGAAGGATTACCACAAAAACGAATTTACATTCTGTCAATTAAAACACCATCAAGCTAAGGATTAAAGTCACAAACACATGAATTAGAGATGGTGCCATGGGACTCTACCTATCTATCTTTAATGACATTTCTGGGTGCATGCTATAGAAACATTAAAGGTGCCTTTAATCTGCTGCATTTCCATGCATAGCATTTAGTTAAAGGGGTGGCCAGTGAGCTGCCAAAAAGAAGGCAAGCAAAAAACTACTGGCACGTCCCCCTCACAGAATGTATGCACAAGTGGTAATTGCCATCACTTAAACTGAAACATTCATAAAGTGTTGGATATTACTGCAACAGTCACCAAAGCACTGCCCTCAAGCCTTGCAAAGAGTGCCTGGTTGAAGGATCAAAATTAAAGCTGGCAAAACTTAACTGGTCCTTACCCCACACCCAGCAGGAGTCAGGCTGCTGTGCTTTCCCCTGGCATTGGGTAGAGGACTAAACACTAACATTTACCCCATTAATCCATGCTAAATTGTAGCCTCAGGTCAAAGCTTGTGACAATAAGGATGCAAGCTGTAAAAGGTTCGCAAAAAGTACCCCCCAAAACTGCTTGATCATGTAAAATGAGCCAGTGATGAAGGAGTGGGTTCAGGCTGTGCCAGATTGCCCATCAGGAGATGAATGTACCGATAGCTACATGTTTTATGGCCTGAGTTAACCCTGCTGTGGTTTACATTGAATCAAGGTGGAGCAGATGGCAGGAGTATTTCCACGTTAGTAACCATGCCACATTTCCAGTTCAAATGGCAGCACTTGGCTCCAATAGCAAGAAACAAGCAAAGAAGTTTGAGTTATTCTGTATTCCAGTGCAGAAGGACCAAAACATTTTGATTTCAGAGTATGTTACCTTCTGGGTATATTCACTGCACAAAATGGCCTTTCTTCCCTGATGACCGTGATGGCAGGTGGCACAAAAATGCAATGGAAAAGAATATGAATGGCACATTTTGTCTCATAACTGTCCTCACATCACATGCTTGGGAAAGAGAAGAGCATTTTAGAAAAGTCAGTGCTGGAGCTTGAAGAAAAAAAAAAACAAACAAAATTTAACCCCTGATTCTGCAGCCAGCTGCCTTTGCAGTATTCAGAACTTCAGCTGGAGAAACAACTCTTCCTTTTGCATCTTATATTCATTGTAAATTTTGGGGGGGGAAAGAGCTGTGAACACTTTGCTGTTCCTGATTGGAGTACGCATCGCTAGTTGCTAGCTTAATAGTCAGTAATAAATGAAAGTGTGAGTTTGTGAGTGCTGGGGTTTATTCCCTGGGCTTTGCAAGCTAGCACAATGGAGTATTTTTCAACCCACTGGCCCCCCAGGCTTCACAGAGCTGTGGCTTCTGCAGGAACAAATGGAGTCTGGTTACAGTTAGGGAAGATTATTACAATTTGATTATAGGCTTGGCTCTGATGGTTCACTCTGTGCTACAGAGAGACGAGAAAGAGTACAATCCCTGTCCTCTGGAGACTGCAATACAAATGAGGAGAGAGAAGATAGGAAACCCACAGCGGAGAAAATGGAAAAGGCTGCAGACTCAGGGTCATTTGTCTGTATATTTTGATAATGATGAAGTGGCAGCAGTTTTTCCAGCAAAGGTCAAAATTTGTGCTTTTCAGAGAAGAGAGGCAAAGGAGTTTTGTACTTCTTCAGCAAAGCTTATCTTTAATCTGCAGCACCTCTATTTATCCCGGTGAATCTTGTCCTCTTACTTAATTTGAGTATAGGCTTCAGCCCTTGGTTGGAAGGAGCTCCAGGTACAGAGATGCAGTGCAGGAATGAGTTCAGAACCAAGGCAGGAGGAGCAGTAAGCAATTACCACGCACTGAGCACCATAACTCAGCTGCGAGCAGGTCCTGCCACTACAAGGAGTCCTGTCAGCACCATCCTTCCCCTCTCTCTATCCCGTGTCCCTCATCCAGCATTTATGGGACTCCTCCCTCCCTCTGAGCTCTTCTAGATTTCTTCTTTGGGCTTCCTCCACCATTAGTACTTCTGTGATGTTTGCACTAAGATCTAATGCACATCTACTCTTCCTGGAGCCCTGCAGTTCTTTAATCATAGAATCACGGAATGGTTTGGGTTGGAAGGGACCATAAAGATCACCCTGTTCCAGCCCCCTGCCATGACCAGGGACCCCTCCCACCAGACCAGGCTGCCCCCAGCCCCATCCAGCCTGGCCTTGGGTGGTTTAAAGATTAAAGCTTGAGTCCAAGCCCACGTAAGGTTGGTCTTTCTAGATCTTTCCAGCAATAAATCATGAGGCTTTATACTATACAGAACACATTCCAAATGTCCCCTAGAAACAAGTCAAAACTCACTGTTTTTATTCCTTGTAAGCCCTGAGCTGGTATCCCTGCCTCATCCTCATTTCTAACAATTGCAGCAATGAAACTCCATAAACAAAGGTGCCACTATGGGGAGGAACAAGAGCATCTTCCCCTTGCTTTCTTCTCTACTTTACCATTGCACTCCCGACATGGCTGTGAGCTGCCTGCCAGCTTTCCCCAGCCATTCCTCCCCAGCCATGGCTGCACCACCACCCCAGAGCCCTCTGTGGCTGTGATGAATGAGCCGCTGCCTGCTGGTAAGAGGCAAACGTCTCTGAACTCCCCACTGCTTTTACGAGCTCCGAGCTCAACGGCAAGCCCAATCT
This sequence comes from Oxyura jamaicensis, assembly GCF_011077185.1. Classification (NCBI taxonomy): domain Eukaryota; kingdom Metazoa; phylum Chordata; class Aves; order Anseriformes; family Anatidae; genus Oxyura; species Oxyura jamaicensis. The sequence goes on from NC_048909.1 coordinate 4,780,115, forward strand.
ACAGGCAAGAGCAAAGCAACTAAACAGCAAGCTCCCCACTGCTGCAACTGCTAATGAGCCACTTAGTTGGCACGAGCCCTCCCGCTGGCCATGGCAGAGCCCCTGGCTGCCAGCTCCCAGCTGCCAGGCACAGGGAGAGCCGCGTAGCGGGGACAGGCCAGCACTGCACACACGAGGCCTTTGCAGCCTCGGCCAAGGGTAAAAGCTGGTATTTTGCAGCCGTTTCTACAGGGACCTAAAGGGAATGGATTTTTATTTTTCTTTCTTCTTTCTTGCTCCATCAGGAAATAATCCTAATGAGCTCTTTGCTCCACAAGCTCATTGCTGATTTCGTTTTTGCACAGCAGGTCTGACTTGTGGAGCTGAAGCAGAGTTCATGGCATCCATTTTGCTCCTAAGCACCTCCTAAGCTGGCTGACACCGGACCAGGACACTTTGTGGCAATAAGTAATACCACACATCTCAAGAAAGTACAGCTTTTTACCTTCCTCCTTTCAAGCCAGACTTTCACAGCAATGGTGTATTAACATCTTTGAAGTTGCTGGCCCCCATGTGTGGCAGACAGCTTGTTCCTAGCTGCTGTTGCCTGGAGAAAGATGTGAACATAAAGATTGAGAGACTAACTCCAAGTGACCTTGCAGTAAGTATTACACAGCCCTGCTAAGGGAGGATGTGAGTCTGGCACCCCTGCCCTTCTGTTCTGCATAAAATTTATCTTTAAGCAATGGTTATGGGCCAAATTAAATCATGAGGAAAACACAAGCCAGCCTCCTCATTGCATTTCTGAATGGTGTTGCACTGAGGCACCACAAAATTCAGTGGAGTTACACCCCTTTCCATCCATGAGATCCACGGAGCTTGGATCCACTTGTACTCATAAAGGCAGTCAAGCTGCAGCCATTTACACCAGTGTTGTTTTTGGCTTCCTACATCGACATTAGTTCTTGCTACAGCGTTCCATGATATTAGGTGCTTTTCTCAAGCAATGAGTGATGAAGACACTTATAGTGAACTTTATAGCACTTCAGTTGACAATTTTCTGGGTTGAATGTGCATCTCCCTCATAGCAGAGGTCTCTGCACCACAGATGGTGTTTTACATATAGCAGTAAAATGACATAGTTGGAGCTGCAGCATATGTGCCTTTGCTGTGTCTCCGTATCCCATGCAAGTCCACTGGGCTTCCAGCTAGCTCCCATTTTGCATACATCAGCTTAACATTCAGCAGAGGCAGATGGGATGCTGGCCTCTAGTTCTTGCTTCAATTGGTAAAAAAGATTGTAGTATTAAAGTGAAGAAAAAGAAAATGAACAGGACTTTGCTCATGAACATTTTAATGTTTCCCTCCACTCCGAAGACACAGCTTTGTAACGTTATAAAATTACTATCTCTTTCCCAGTCAACCCTAGGAATAAATTGGCAGTGCTCACTTTCCCGGGCTTCCATTTAAGAGAATCTTACGGGTGTTTTAAGCTTGTGAAATATTTCCCATCTGATTCATTGAGGGATTATTATTAAAGTGAATTTAGCACTGACTAAAGCTCCTGGATTGTCAATCCTGGGAACCTGATGTTCTTTTCAGCTACGAACTATTACAGCAGGGAGAGAGGAAGATTGCCTCTGTGAGGTGCTCATCAGCCTGCTCAGCCTGGCCTGAGCCGGGAGAAAAAGCAGAAGGCCATTTCTCCTGTCCACTCATGCACTGACTTCTCCATCAGCCCCTTCTGCTGTGGTGAAGACAGCTGACTTTCTGCTTTTTTTTTTTTTTGCCCTGCAGCTCACAAGGGAAGGTGTTGTCTCACCTGAAAGTGCCTGAGGGGCAGTGCTGCAGAGGTCTATGGCAGAGTCAGGTCATGAGCCCTGATCCAAGAGGGTCTGGGAGATAGCACCGAAGAGTGATCCTCAGAGGCAGCCACAGCAGAAAATCAGAGAGAGTGAGAAGATCGAGATATGAAACTTGTTAGCCTGGCTTAATCTCTAATAAAAATGATCTGGGCTTACACACAGATAGAAAACACATCTGAAATGGTCTGAAAGGAACTTTGGGGAGATGTGAGCAAGGTCATAACTCAAAGGTACCTTCTAGCTGGGCTGGGTGCTGCTGTGGGATGGTCTCCACTGTCTTTTTCATGTTTCTTCCAAAGCATTCTTGCTCCCCTGATACCACCAAAAGGAAATAGTGTTTCCTCCTTGTTACAGGGCAAGGCATGAAATTCTTCCCAGAGCAACCATCTGCCTGAGGATCAACATTTCCAAATAACCCACAGGTCACACTCCTAGATGCCTTTAACAGTGCCTCTGTGAAGTTAGAGCAAAGGATATTTCCAGCATAACCCTATCATGCCTCTCCTTGACAAGCCTTTGTTTCCACTAAAACCCCTAGAGATGAAGCACTGCCAAATCCCTCCCTTGCACAGACAGGTAGAGAGGCGGTGTGCTTGCTGGCATGTCCAGCTTTCAAGCCTCTCCACATCTCTTCTGCACTGCCAGGGTGGTAGTTGTGTTTCTGGAGTGCCTATCTCCCAGACTTGTCATCCTGATATACAGAGACTCACCTCATTTTGCTCCTACCTTCAGATTTAAGGGTGATATAGTAGGAGGTATAAAAAAATACTAATGCTTTGTATTCCACTGTATTTTCAGATGACCGCACAGGCTATTTTAGTTCACACTAAAATATTCTTGAGGAGGAAGTTAAACTTTCCTACCCCTTTATTTTTGATTTCCAAAGAGAATCAAGACGCAGCTGAGTTGATAAAATGCCATGAGCTCTTGGCACTATCGTCTCACAATATTTGGCATTTTAATCTTAAAACTCCAGCTTCCAGAGCCATGAAGACTCAACTAACATCAGCAAGGAATATATTGCAAGTATCTCCCCGTTTCCATTGAGAAGAAAAACTTGAAAATTGTGACCTTGTGCCCCCTCCAGGCTTTAAAAAATAAGGCAAACTTCTGTAAATTTTCCTTTCTTCATTAAAAAAAAACAAAACAACAACAACAACAACAAAAAAAAAAAAACGTGATTTTGGAGCCAATCTTGTGATTTCTAGAAACACTGCCTCATGGTTCCTGAATGTTCAAGGTTGGCAACATTGACCCTACCCTATATTCCAGGAGCACATGACAAGGAGACTTGCTATATCAGCTAACTTGTAAACACTGTAAACTGTCTGTATTTATGTTGAATAATCACTTTTGCAGGGCAAGCGAAAAACAGAGCTCATAGCACTAAAAAAAAAAAAAAAAGCCTGAAATCAATACACCCTTAGTTCTCTTGTCTCAGCAAAAGAAGAGTCTCAGGCAGCTTTTTTTTTTTAACCCTTTCATACTTTGAAAAGAAGGACAAAAAACAGGCTGAACAGGCCAGCCTCTGCCTTGTCACACTTGTTAACATCACCTCTCTGATCTGATTCAAGATGTTGTGACAACAGCCTAAGCCCATGTCCAATGAATTTTAAAATATGGGACGTGTATGGTAAAATATTAAGGCCCACAGCAAGTGTAAAGAAGCGGTGCGGTGCCTGGGTGGAGATGAGCCCTGGGGTGCCAAGTCCTCACCGTGCTGGAGGCCAGAGATGCTGCAGTCCTCCCCACGGCACACGTGCCTTGCCTGATGTATTGTTTAATGGGAACAGCAGCCCCACCAGTGCGGCCAAAACATCAGCCAAGCTATCTCATGGGCCTGCCCTCTGCCTTCATCCTACTGCCTGCACTGCCTGCACTGACGGTGAGCAAATGCATCACGTTTTATATGGATAAGGCTTGGTGACACAAATGACCCAGGAAAGCTTTACATCTGCATCCCAGGCTTTCTCTGTCCCCCTTGGATGCTCCCCAGTCCCCAACAGATCCCAGAGCCTTCTGGTGCTGCACGCTGAGGCTGCAATCAGGCTGAGATTGCCAGCTCAGCTCCTTCACCTTTAACATAAGCAGGTAGCACTACTGGTCCATGTGATGTCACCCCAGAATTAACATGCTGATTAACAGCTGGCTTCCTGCCATTCTAATAGGCTCTAAATACCTCTCCTAGGAGCTCCTAAAAAGGAATTGGATTTCAGAAGGGGTGGGAGAGGATATTTTGTATTCATGGGGTCTTCTGCATACCCATAGGATGTTCAGTAATTCTTAGTAATTGTCCTATACTCTGATTTTAAAGCTTGTTGTTTTCAAAAAGCAGTTCATTGGCAGATGCTCCCGCAGTCTCCATCCCCCATTCCTGGCTCCCCCATTCCCCCCTTGAATTATCGATCTTTAGCCAGAACAGGATTTGTTTTCATTATACATGAGCTGCAATCACCACAGATATTAGTGTAAACTCCTGGCAGCAGATTGATTAGTTCCTTGCATAAGGAAGCAGGGGGTCCCTCCCACAGCTTTATCAGGGATCCCCAGAGCCGGTTGTTCTTTACAGGACACAAAAATGGAAATTAGATTTCAGTTAAATACATCAGAAATTAGATTAGATGTTATTACTTCAAAAAGTCGAGCTCAGGAGAGCAGTGCACCTCAGAAGACTTTACAAAAAGATTTTGTATAGAAATATCAGCAGCATCACTCCTTGCTTCAGTGATTTCCAAGGGGGAAAAAACTTGAATTTCTCTTCCCACCACTCATGACCAACAGGTCTAAAAGCAATCCTCCTCAGCAGGGTGCAAAAACATACTGCAATAACTATAAAAATCTACTCACCCTTGGGAACTGGAACAGCAAAAAGTCTATGTTCTCCATAGCTCAGAAGCATTGCTGGTGCTGGTCTTTGCTTGTGAGCAAGGAGCTAGAGACTGAAAGCTGGTTTGGGAGAGGGTTTCTGCCATTGGGACCCAACACAGCTGGTATATTAGGAAACATTGGGATAGCAAGGCATCCATCTAGAAGGTGCTAAATAGCCTCTCCAGCAGTCACTGACATCTGTGACCAGAGGATCCCTACAAATGTGCCCCAAGGCCACAAAAGCCTTCCCCACACCACAGCACATGTAGGAATCAGTAACACCACGAGCACTGGCTGTGCTGATAGCAATGGCCAGGCAGCATTGCCCTACAGGGCACTTGATGTAGACATCACGTTTGTACAAGACATGGTGTGTGGAGCTTGCGCTTGTGAGAGACATGCTGGGACACTGCTGAAAGTTCCCAAAGAGAAATGTGACCTGGGGTCCATAAAGGAATAGATCGCCACCCACCTGGGTGAGTCTAACAGCAATAAGCAACAAAAATTGGTCTTTTTTTACTAAGGAAAAGTTGGAGTTTTGAGATCTTCACTTATTGGTAGAAGACTTAACCAATTTTCATTCTGTTCTTAGCTAGTCCACAGAGTCACTTTCTCACCTTAGCCAAATCCAGCAAGTCTCTCATCAACTTGTATCTTGATTAACACTTTTCTTTTGGCTTGGATGAGTACAGTCTTGGCAATCCCTGATGATTCAAAATACTGTTGCAAAGGTCAGTTTTCTTACTCACCACTGTGATCCCTTTATGCTTTCTTCTGCCACCATCCCTTAGCTACCTCCTATCTATCACCCCTAACACAAACAACTTGTTTCCATTTCAAATCTTTTGTTGACTGTCAGACTAAATAGAGATAAGACCTAATTACACTCGTTATTTTAGATAGATCCGATTCCATCCAATCACACTCAAATTATTACAGAATGCTGCAGGTTTATTTAAGTAGAAATTAAGCAATACAGTTAACATTTCTATTATGAGGACTCTTGCAAACAACTTGGTAATAGGCTGTTAGCACTTTTATATTCATAGTCTCTTTGGCCTGGAAGAAGAAGACGATTAACATATGTAAAAGCTCCAAATGATCAGCATCCTTGATGCTGATCCAAAGAACCTCCAAAGAGCCATTCCTCAGACACGTCCTTTTATAACCCAAACCATTTCATTTACATATTAATTTACATATGTCCCACAACACTTTAAAAGTTTCTTGTTCGATAGGTTCAATAGCAATTCATTTACATTTATCTCACTTCCACATTTGTAACATCATTAGAGTCACAATGAGTTTAAAATACTGTAACAAAATCCTTGGTGTCAGAACAGCCCCACCTCAGAAATGTCTTATTAAAATTCCTCATCACCCAGTCTCAAAACATCTTCTAATCATATTCCAGTGCAACAAATTAGCAAGTCACAAGGTTGTAGCTCACGTTATCCAATTAAATGAAAACGAAGGACTTTAGCTCAGTCAAAGACAAATTATTCCTACTGCTGTTTTCAGCCAGCTTGGCTTTCCATTTCTGGTCTTTTTCTATCACCACGACTACCAAGAAATGTCCTGCTAGCAGTAAAGGCACATTAATGCCAAAACAAGTTTCCCAAATGGCCCATAGTTCCTTGCCTCCCATGGACATTGTGGCCTCCTGCAAAGATGACCCCATGGCCCCACATAATACAGAACTACTGTTGTTAGTGCTTCCACTACAATGGTGTTGGTCTGCAAGCAGGGCTTCAAGATGAATGATAACTTTACTTTTTCAGCTCTTTGTCCCTAAAATAGTTCTCATCTTTTGTCAGTCATTTCTATTTATATTGCTAGCTCTCTGGAGGTATTTTATTTAGAAGTCAGCGAAACGGAGCGCCAAATTCTCTGATAAACATAGGTGATATTCCTTCCTTAATCATCATGATCTGCACCATCACTGACCCTTTCATACCACGTCCCAGTCTCACTGTCATATGCAGCTGTTATTTTCGGAGCCATTTCACACTTATAAGGTGGTTCAGTGGCTTTCATCATTTTGGCAGTCAGAAAACTTGCTACCATACAAGGACAAAGTTTCCCAAGAACAGGAAAGCTACTCAAGAATCTTCTTCTCATTTTCCAACACTAACAGTGTCACTGACAAAGGCTTTCACAGGTTCTCCATGCAATGGGCTAGAATTAACGAAGGGGGTGAGTCATTTTTCATTTGCAGAATTTTAATGACTATCAACAGCATTTGCATTCATTTTTATTGCATGACATACCCAAAAGCTGGGAAAATTTTTGCACTTAGAAAACTGCATTACTGCAATACTAGTTATGTCAAGGCCTTAATATTTATTTGAATTATTCTTGGCATGTTTTTTCTTCTCAGAGCACTATGGAGCATATAATTACTGGAGTAAATATATATCCCCACATGCATGTTTCTCTAAAACAGTGTAAATATACCACAGAACTGATCGTCTCTATAACATAAATATTTTCCATTGAAGGATCATATGACTTCATAAGTAGAGTTCTCTTTCGTTTTTAATCGAGTGGTTGTGGTGCTTGTGAATCTATGTCACAGTGAGAATCCATAACCAGAACTTTCAAAAGGAATAATATTTTATTTTTTTCATGGAGGATTTAGAATGTCTCTGTATAAAAACCTAAATTTCAGAGTGGTAGATACCTCAAATCAGATGTTTCCAATGTGGGAATTCATCTACTCTGAAAAGCCCCAGCCCAGCAATCAAGTGAACACCAGAAGCAATATTACTGAGAGGTGCCCTGCCATGTTCAACAGGCCCAGTTTAGAGAAGTTGCTTGTAAGAGTTCAGCCCTGACAGTCAATTCAGTTGCTGGTTTCCCTGGTGAGAATGATGAATGAGTCAGTTCATGCCAAGGAAGACAACAGCTTTTCTGATTTAGATTTTCCATCAATAAGAAGAGCTCAGAGAGCAATAAGTTGTGCCAGTCGGGTCAACAACAGATTCCGGAGTGTTCTGATTTTTCATTATTTGATAAAATGGATAAACCTCATCCAATACCTAGCTAGCAGTAGGTTAAAACCCTCTTCAAAGAAATTAAATACTCACACTCTCACATCTGTGAATGAAGACAAGTACAGGCCGCTAAGACTGGCTCATATGCAACTAGCCATGGACTACTTTTCCAAGCAGAAATAACAAAGAGCTTCCCATGGCTTCGGCAGAAGCTAGCAGATAGGCAAGGATGGCATCATGTGGGAATGGAGGAAGTTAATGAGCAGTGGACCCCCCACTAACATCATGGCTGGCTTATATGATGGAAAATGATGGTGGTGTTACCTGCCCAGGCATATACAAGCATCCTGAGGTTTCTGCATGCAGCTCTGGGCACCATCAGAGAATTTCTACTTGTTTTCCAGCACTGGAAGCAAGCTCTGAGCACCGGCTCAAGCTTGTCTTTGGGCTGACATGATGTAAACCTGTAAACCACACCATATCAGATAGCATAGCAGATATGGCAGAAAGGGCTGTGGTGAAGCCAGTGCATGGGCTAAGGCTGACCAGAGCCCTGTCACTTCCACTCCTCAAGCCTCAGCAATCCTCGAAGGCAAGGAGCACGAAACCAGGGCCAGTAGCTACACTTCTCTCTGTACCTTAAAGGGAACCCTGACTGACTGGCTTATTTATTTTTCTATCTTATGGCAGGTAAGCATGAACTTTTACCGACAGAAGGCTTATTTTGCTTTGTTTCAATTCTAGGGGTAGCAGTGCTTTTCTTTTATGTTGGAATATGCCTTGCAGTGCAGATTTTCAGCATAATAAACCTGAGCTACAGAACTGACCTGTCACAGATCATTGCAAACCTGGCCTATATTTTAAAGCCATCACAAAATACTGAAAGACTCCATATTTTATCTTTTATCCTTTAAACCACAAATATAATTTACTTCATTCTTTTGTAGGACAGTGAATGCAAGCATCACAAAGGGAAAGTAGAGGCATCGTTTAAAACGGTTTGGGGAATCTATAATCCCTAGGCCAACACTGCCTGTGTTTTATATGATATTTACTCTCCCTTGAATTCCTAGCCATGAAGCTCTATGTTCTGTTGACATTCCCCTACTAATTAAAGAGACATTTTATGGTACCAAAGAGACATTTCCTTCCCTTTCAGTCCCAGACCTACAAATTCCCTTATTTCTCATCCTTATTTGATCAACAGGTAAAGAAATGACAAATTGGCCATTTACAATTCTCTAGATGAAACCTACATCTCTGTGTGTCTCTAATGAAGCTAGTCTAATGTGTCATGAATTTCTGATGCTATCTTTCAGAAACACTTGCAATGCAAAGCTTGTATGAAACAATGTACCTACAAAGCTATATTTTACAGTCTACCTCCTCATATGGTACTCACACACATGTGAAAAAGCACTTAACAGTAGTTATCTCTACTCTATTGAAAAAGGAACTTTCCAATTTTCAGTTACGTTAATACAAAACCTAATGTCCTGTGGAAGCTGATGTGAGTTGTGTATGCATGAATTATTATCGATTTTCTTGCAAAGACTTATCTCTGAACTACAAACAGTCTGAACATAAAAGTTAAGGTGAAATACTACCTAAACTGTGTTACACCAAAGGAAACTATTTCCATTCTCCTGTGGGTAAACTGACGGGTATTGCTATGCTATATAGTTAATCCTTTCTGGATGAATATTAGATTTTTCTTGGCACAGCATCTTGCACTAGTTTAAAAAAAAAAAAAAAAAAAAAAAAAAAGCACTGTTGCCAAGGCATTAAGCAAGAAAATGGTGAACGCTATTCTAGTAAAAGTAGCTCAAATAAACTATCAATGCACGGGATAAAGTGGAAAATGCATGAGTCAGGATAAGCCATTGTATCTGCTGGGGACTGTGGGGAGCCATACACTCCACCCATGCTCTGCCTGGAGCATCAGGAGAGCCCTCCTGCTGGAGATGTTTCTTGTGAGTTACCTTCCAGGACTGCAGCTTTCTCTTTTGGTGGTGACTCAGAGTTTAAGCTTGTCAGAAAATAATTATTCCACCTACCCAGGGAAAACATTGATCTTTACATGAAAACCTCTAAACTGTACACTTTCACACATCATGTACACTAACTGGAGATTAATAAATGATGCTGCAGTACTTCACAGGCATTTCTACTCTGACTTCATTGTGTTTTCATTCTCCTGTGTGTGGTATGTTCAGTGGGTGGACTACATTTCCCCCAGCACACTGTAAGTTTGTTTCTTAGCTGTTTTCCATTGTTCATCATGGGAGTTCCCAGCTGAAGCATATCAAGAGTTTTTTGTCCAAGTGAGGAGTCCAGACCAAAGAATATATAGATATAGGAAAGGAAAGAACAGCAATGCACTGGTGGAGGGTAATTGCATCTGGCAGATTTACTCGATGTTAATTTGCAAACAGAAACTCCAGAAAGTGGAGTGTCTATCTGAAAGAGTCTGAAACTCCCAACTAGAGAGTTACCTGCTCTTCCATCCCCACTGCTCCACCAGGAAATGCTGCAATCAGGGAGAAGGGCTTTGTGATGAGAAGGACCTTCATTGTGCTCTGCTTATGCCCTCGAATGGAAAAATCTGCTCCTAAACTAGCTCACCAGGAAGAAAAGATGCCAAGACACCAGCTGCACTAGAGGTAGCAGGGGGGAGGATGTAGTGTCTGGTTTTATGCTGAGAGCAAGTCTGTTGATTTGGTGAAATTACTAACCATTTGTACTGCTGTAAATGAAATCAAAAGCAAGCTCGGAGTTAATACAGGGGCTGTACTGATCCCATATATAGCTGTCACTGTTTTGTTTTTCCCTCCCATATCACAAAGGCAAGTAACTGCACAGGATCCCCAATTACACTATCTTCTGTTCACTACAAGGAAAATGAATTCATCCTGATCACTCCAGTAAACACTAAAACCACTAAGGCACATATTTAATCAAATAATTAGGAGAGGTGCAGGGGAAATGTGTGCTGAAAAGATAATGTTGCACTTTAAAGGATTCATTATTGGTTATTACATTTTACATAGAATGTCATTTTCTTTACTAGTTAAAGAAAAGGTGAAGGAGGAAAAACAAAGTCATACAGACTAAATGCTTGAGCTCCATCTAAATTATAGACTGCTCAGAACATGTCTGAAATTGGAGGTGCCACCTTTCAAAGAAGCACTGCCATTACATTGCTAACGTGGCCTTATCTGATTTTTCTTTGTTTTAAAATTATTCCCTACATTCAGCCACTTCAGCAAAGAGATCCATGGCTGTTCTGGTGGAGGATTTACATCCCATAACCCCCAAACTAGCACGGCCAGACTCCCCACAGAGCTCAGCAAACCCATGGGAGCACACAGAGCAGTCTGAGCACCAGAGCCAAGGGCAAACATCAGCAGCTGCAGGCAGGAGCTAAGGCTGGGGGCTTGGGTGAAGCCCCCCAGTGTCATGCAGGCACCAGCAACACCATGGAGGGAGATGCAGAAAAACAACCTGTAAAATACTGATCTTCACCTCCATGCTAACACCCTGCAATAGTTTTGATTTACCACGAAGTAAATAAGAGGACAAGCCAAACCACAAAACCTCTTAAAATCATTCCCTGTGCTTCACAAACATCAGCTTCCCTTCACCCTCTGCTGAGGACTATTTTAAAGCCAGCAGACTGACAAATAGTTAAAAACCACCTATTGAAAAGCGTCTGCTGCTGGTTCTGCTGTTAGTATTGAGATTTCCTGTCAGCCTTTACAGAAATTCTTTGGGAGTCTGACAGGATTAAGGGGATTAATACATTAAAGCATTATTACAGCTTTCACAGGGGATTTTCAAAGACTTTACACTGTGATCTATTTGTCCTGTTACATAAAACGAGCATTAATAGGCCGATTGAAAAGAATCTCTGCAATCAATAACCTTAATTTTTGTAAACATATTCTGCTATCAGAATGAGGTGCTGAGGTCACCAGCCCTCCCACAGAGTGTTACTTAATTTAAGCTGCATGAATGCCTTTTCAGTGCATGCCAGGGGCTGGTTAGGGTGTTACAACTGACTCCTGACAGGGAGGAAGGTTTATTAACACTGAGTCACAGGGTCCTGAGGTGTCCCGTATGACCCAACGCCTGGACTGCACATCAGAGGCCCGCACCATCACTGTATTGCCAAATGGCTCCATTCAGAAGACACAGCTTTTACCCTAATTAAATGTTCATGGGGAAATGGGTGGCTGTTAGCTGCTGCTGCTCTCCCACTAGTGAAGACCTTCATGCTGGAGGCAGCAGGCTGCCGGGTCCTCTTCTCTCCCCAGTGCCAGCCCAGGCTCCTTGCACAACTAGTTCCAAGAGGAGTAACCCTATCACATCCATCCTCCAACAAGTCAATTTGCTCTTAATTTACTTTGGGACCACAAGCAGCACTTACCCTTGCTCTTTTTTCCTTTCATGTGAGCAGGGCCTGCACACCCCTGAAACTCAGTACTCTCACCTCTCTTGTGTTTCTCAACAGGCAATTTCATGTTGTCCCTTCACATAGACTTTGGTGTTTTGTTAAGAAAGCTTCTCTTCAAAAACATTCACAGGAAACTCACAGGAAAAGAGGCAAAACCTCTACTCTCACTCTCTAACTGCTTTATATAACTCCCAAAAATATTTAGCTATGGAGGGACAGCTCCTCATCTGTTGCAAATCAGCATAAATCAGTGCAGGTGAGGATGAGGGCAGCATTTTCCAAAGACACTTTTAAAAGGAGGGAGTGTAGGGCTCACCTTTAGGGACTGCAGGTTCAAGTCTTTTCTTTTGTGCTGTACTTTTGCAATAATTCAGAAGGCATGCTCTGCTTATATGTGTTCTATGCTTTCAGACAGTACTTTACCTAACTAGCCCCAACTAAACTAGAATCTACATAATTCACAGATATTAAGGGATGTGTGAACCTCTAAATTAGGAAAATAAGCATTAGCCTTGACTTTCAGATCAAGACCTAAAATAAAGGAAGATTAAAACTGAGAATTTTATTTTTTAATCCAAACTAGGTATCCCATTCTCAGTGAAATATGATAGCTATTGTGCGTCTAATTTCCCTAGGCTGTTCTGAAAACCCAGGTTCCATGAAATCCCTCAAAGCCTGAGCAGGGGTCACTCACCTCACACCCATTATCCTCTCAAAGTGGGTGCTTAGCCATTGTGTCTAGTCTCAATTAAGAGCTATTAATGAGCTACTTGTATCAGTGCGATGTATATTATTGTATAAATGTGATTGTCAAGTTTTTTGTTGCTATTAAATGCTAGGTTGGCTGTGTGGAAAAGGCTTCACACTGAGATTTCAGCATTGCCATGCCAGGCAAAAAGAGTATGCAGTCTTAAAGAGGTTAACACCTTGTTAAGGAGTTACTTAAGCATGGAGGCAGTCGGTAGGCTGGTGGGTGGAGGGTTAAAACTGATTTGAAGTTATGTTGGGAATCAAAGATATCCATGTGGGGAGAGACTGTACTTGGAATTGTATATCAAGTGGGATTTAAAAAAAAAATAAATAAATATTGTATATCCAAATCAGCATCTTCTCCCCTGGCATCAATTTAAGAATATAGGTTTTGCCTAAGAGCAGGAGACATAGGCACGTGATTAAGGAGGTATTGCAAATGTCTTGCCAGCTGGATAATGGAGAATCAGGGAAATCTCTTGTATCTATCTAAGCATAGCTAAATAGAAAAACAGTTTTATTTCCATCCTCCTTTCACTAGAATACTGCAACTGTGCTATCTGTATCTTTATTTTGCAAAATATTTTTTCAATATACATTTATTTCTATCCTTTCTTTTTTTCTTTATATTTGGCCCATCTCTCATGATCTATACTCAAATCAGGTCCCCAGAGTATCTGGACTGCATATGCGGCAACTTTCATCTGTGAGAAGAGGCTGGGGCTGCCTCAAGAGGTGGTCATGAGGGGGCTGCAGGGAGCAGGATTAGCAGGGACTGCTCCTTGGCTTGTTGTATTCTGTACCACAAACCCCACAGGTTTGCTCCTGGCCTCAGTCCATGACTTTCAGTTTTGTGTCTCAGGAAAAACAGTCATTTTTTACTGGATTGAATAAGACTGTCTGTGTGCACGCATCAGGGGAGCTTTTCCAAGTCTACAGAGACCTTCCAGAATTTCTCCATTTCATTTTCTCACCCTTCATACACTAAACCAAAGTGATTTGCAACACCTGATATAGGCAAGCTGTTAAAAAAGCAACTCTAGCAAGTGCCTGCTGCTATTCCTCTTAATATTGAGATCTCCTGTCAACCCCTTCACAGAAAGACTTGGGTAGTTTGACAGGATTAGGAGGATTAATATATTAATGCATTATTACAGCTTTTATAGGAGATTTTCAAAGACTTTAAGAGTGAGATCCATTTGTCCTGTTACATAAAACGTACAGTAATTGTCTTAATTGCTCCATTGTGACTAGGTATTGCTGCTCATAGTACTGCATGTCTAATTGTGCCAATTGTTCCAGGATCTCGCAGCAGCACAGAACAACAAGGTGAGCCAAACACAGGGCTGCTCTCCAAAGATATCTCCAGCCATAACCTGGATTTTCCTTTGTGTCTCTGAACTGGACACAGGGAACAAAACTGATCCTGTACTCCTAAAAATCCTGTCGATGCATGCAAAGCAGATAGTGTACAAAGGCAGTCATGGGCACAGTCTTGCTTTCTTTTGCTCAGAAAGTAGACATGAGTGCAAATTTCAAGGGAACAAGTTAGTAAGTGAAGTAAAAAACTCACTGTCAAAAGAGGGAGATGCCATTTTTCCCATGTTGTTTTCTCAGAGGAATCAATCATTAAACATACCCCAAAGCCATGGCTCGAGCAGCATGCAAAAAAGACTAGGAGAGAACATGCCCAGCTGTGTGCTGCGCTGCTCACGCACAGCTGCTGGCCTTCTGGCCATGCACACACACAGGGATGTGTCAGTGCCAGAGTCTGCACTGGAGGCATGGGCATGTAGTAATTTGTTCATAACTTTGCATAATTGCTAGGATTCAGTTCTCCCACAAAGACACACTAAAAGACACAGGAACTGTCCTTTGTGCCCCCCAAAGAAACAGGTGAAATGGGTATCAGAGATACAGCTGGGTGGGTCACACTTGGAGTGAGAGGCAATTCCTAATAGATTATCTGCTCAGGTAATTCTCAGTGAAACACTTTTTGCACCCAAAAAATGCTGCTTTACCATATAAATGTGCAAACAGCCTTTCAGCACTCTCAGGAAAAGGACACACAGATTTACTGGAGACTGCCCCTGGAGTGGAGGCTGTGAGGGGCAGCACATGATGTCGGGGAAAGTACTGGTGCACAAGAAATGAGAATAGCTGGGTTCTGCCCTAGCATATCTAGTTCTTTCTGTGTCTGTCAGAAACTGCCACCATGTGCTTCCAAGAAAAAATGCTTGAATAATTAGAATAGATAAATGAGAGAGAACCTGCACTTCAGGCGAGTGTCTCCTCAGCTCTCAAGTACCTTATGCTGTGAAGCACAGGAGCTGGTATTCTTCCTAAAATTCTCCCTGTATTTCCTGGTATTTTGGGGGTATTCAGTCCCTACCCCGTACACCAAGCAGCCCCCCTGCCACATGCAGAGGAGATGAGCAGAACACTTTATAACATAGTCACAGATAATATACCTTCAGGTTTTTATTCCCATTATTTCTGCAGTTCCCTTGTATACTTGATTCCACCTGACTAAAGAGTCAACTGGACTTGCAAAATGTGTTCCACAGAAATCCAAATGAAAATGTCGGTGGGGAAGTCAAGGGGATAGGAAAAAGTGTGAAGTCTCTTGTGTTGAAAGAATTTATCAGCAAGCAAATAAAAGAGACTTGGAGTCAGGAAGAAGTCTGATCTAATCTGCCGAGGTCCTTTGTCAGACTGCTACATCCCCTTCCATAAAGAGAGCAGGTTCCCTTTTCAAAAGCATGCAAGATCACTGCACAGGCAATTGATGCTATCCCCTGTGAAAGCCTTTCTGCAGTTAGAGAACAAACAGCATCACACTGATTTCTTTCCCCCCAGATTTGCTGCAATGGAAATTGTATTTCTCAGCATGCCTTCTACAACAAAATTATTCTTTGAGTTGTTATCCGTTCCATAGGGTACACTGAAGTCACTCACACAACATCTCCCCATTTGAACTCTCTTGGATTGCTTTGGTCTTTGGAAAGCATGGGTAATATCTGCTGCAAACACATGCTGTTGTGTTTTATTTATTTATTTATTTATTACCATTTTCTTTAATGTTTTGTATCCAGGCAGGTCAGGAGAGGGGAATATTTGTTTCTTATGCCAGGTTGGAGGTGTCCACAGGAGCTGTGCCCACCACTCCTCTCCGTCATCTATTGAAAGGTCTACATCCACTTTGAGCTGCCAGAACTTCCCCACTCCATGGTAATGAGTTTGCCCCCTGTGTGTGACTTTGTTAGCTCTCAGCTTTGTAAATGAAGGAGATGGATTTACCCAAATTTGTCTGGGAAGAGACTTGAGGCTAAGGTTTAAGAATCACTAGAACATACAAATTGGGGGGGGGACAAATATATATTGATGGACTGTTTGCATTTCTTCTCATTGTGGGCTTAAAAAATGTTAATTTGTGGGTTTCAATCCTGTTAATAAGCTGTCAGATCTAGATGAAAAATTATACAAAGTGCAGTAATTGAAAGAAAAAAAAAAAAAAAGAGAAGAAAAGCATAGAAATTAAAGAGAAATCTTTGTCCTAATTTGATTTGTGACTTCATTGTAACAGAATAAAGCGTGTGTAGATATTAACAATTCATTTACATAACCAACTCCAATCAAGCAATTCAGATAAATGTGCATTCACTTCTGGAAAGGTGGGAGGATTCATTTTAACCTATTAACATCCCTCCTTTCAGATGCGTTCTTGTCTACTTTCTTCCATTACCAGAAAAAGTTTTTAATGGGTGAAGAAAACAACTTGTGGGATGGCATGACATTTAATTTTCAGAGCTTCAGGGTTCAATCAAGCATTAGTCTTGGTGTACATGCACCACAAAAGGAAGAACATGCCCTGGAAAGCAGACTAAAAAATGGACACAAAGAAGCTGTATTGCCTGTCGTCTCCATGTGAGAGATGGGAAACTGAGGCAGAGCCTAGACTGCTTTGCACCAGCTGGAATGGATTTGTTTTGAAATTGGAATGGAATTGTTTGTGAAAAACAAGGATCAACTGATCTAAGACCCCCTGAGGGGTCTCCACTGCCTCCTCCTTTTTCTCTTATGTCCTTCATCCCTGTATCAAGATACCAATGACAAGATTTCTAATAAAAGTTGCCACTGTTAAAAACTCTTTGTGCACATTTACCACACAAAACACATATGCATTCTTCTTGCCTGTCACCTGCAAAGAAGCAGAGGCAGAGGAATTTAAGTGGCTTATCTGAAGTCAAAGAAAAAAACCCTGAGGCACAATACGCCATGAGGACCGACAGATCCTCAAGTCTTCTGTTTAAGCCTTATTTGCCTGCAGCATTGTGCCATGCAGGTTGCTCCTTACTTACATTGTCCCTGGTTATAATTAAATAAAATAGTTCCGTAGTTCTCTACTGAGCAGTAAAACAAAAGGTTCCCAGATCTTCCATTTACTGGTATAGGTAAGGCTGGCTTTGTCGCCATACATTACTCAGATCTAATTAGAATCGTAAAGGGTTTTCATGACTTTGTAGTTTTCCCTGCTCAAAAGTAAATCCATCCTTAATACCATGGAGAACATATCCTGAGAAAGTCAGAGAGAAGAGAGAATTAAAGGAAAGACCAGGCGAAGATATGGGAGAAGATGCCAGGTACAATCACTGAAGCAAATAAAGTGAATTAGTTGGAGAGGCAGCTAACCATTCTGTTGAGAAAAGGGACCAGGGACAGAATGGCAAAGCAGGGAGATTGGGATGGTGATATAAAGCTCACAGAGATGGCATTAGAGAGTTCGGCAACCACATGTTTTGTTCTTATTTACATGGGTTTGAGTTCTAGATGGCCAGCTTGACACGCGAGTTATTTGTACACTATTTGTCTCTGTGTAGCAAAGAACAGAATTTGGCTTCTTTTTCGTCATAAAGTCTTTGATCTGTCACAGGAGAGTGGATTTTTTTTCTCTTCTGCCAGCTGTCGAGTGAGTGATGGGTCGATTGAAGGTTTAAGCCACAGAAAATAAATTTTCTGAAGCCGCACGCTTCCTATTCATTTATACACAGTAATAACATGCTTGTTTTATAGCCCATCCGGGATTACTTTGTTGCTCAGGTGGCCTACTTACCACCATAATCATGCACTCCTGCCTTTTCCTAGTGGCCAGACTTCCCCAGCAGCCAGGCACCTCCATGCACCAGCCAGTAGGACACTCTGTAGTTGCAATATATAAAGAAGGATGGTGATAACCAACACAGCTAACTTTGGGTCCTGCAATTACCACTGGCCTAGTTAAAGCCCTAGCAAAAAAAGGTGTAAGGTCCTTCCATGAGCAATTTAGAAGCTATGATATGTAATTTTGCCATTTGAGGCTAATTCCACAGAGGACCAAGATCTGCATTGCATATGGGTTGATGATTCACCATCCTTTAAAACACTGCAGGACACCTTTTGTGGTTGCATCAGTGTAATTTGGGGGCAATTCTGGGAAGCAAAATGAGATTCCATCAGGGTGAAGCAAGCCACTTGTGGTCTGGTTCTGTGTTTTGAGAAAGCCTCAGCCACCAGGAAAATCTTGAGACCACTTATTGATTAAGCAGGGGAAGTCAGATGCCCTGGGAGTGCAGGTCTAGCTCTGGAAGACAACAGCAACCACAAGTGCTCCTGTTTCACAGCTCATTTTGATGCACAGTTTACAATAAGGGAAATATTCCTAGCTGGGCATAATGGCCCAACTTTAACCTTTCGAATACACTTGGGGTTTTTGCAGGTAGTTTTTAAGCATCAGATAATTTAGAGCTTTTCACTGCATCAGATATGAATGTGGCATGGAGCAGAGGCCAGGCAGGAGATGTGGCCATGTTCTGACAGACTGCAAAGACCAGGAGAAGCGCCAGCAGGCACGTGGCACCAAGGCGGCAGCATTACCTCCATCCCAGGGGACAGCACCCCACACAGGAGAGCTGCTCCAGCCAGCCAGGCTAGCTGCTGGGCAGAGGAGA
This sequence comes from Oxyura jamaicensis, assembly GCF_011077185.1. Classification (NCBI taxonomy): domain Eukaryota; kingdom Metazoa; phylum Chordata; class Aves; order Anseriformes; family Anatidae; genus Oxyura; species Oxyura jamaicensis. The sequence goes on from NC_048909.1 coordinate 4,799,016, forward strand.
TATCTAAGACACAATTTCCATGTTTCAGTTTCACAGGAAAATACAGCTTAATGTTGAACTAGATCCAGAAAGGTAATAAATAAATCATTAAAAAAACATTACTCAGTTTGAGCCAACTGAAGTACCCTGGTTTCAAAACAGCAAATCAAACCGTTGCCGTTCTCTTTCCCTTATTACAAAAACTAATAAGGTTAACATTTTCTTGTGCATTTTTTTTTATTTTGCACAAGCTGCATTTTTCCATTAAAAAAAAAAAATATATACAAAACCAAGCTTTTCTTAAAGAAAAAATTTAAGTTGATAACAAGTTAATTAACATGGTTTAACTGAGACAGCTACACTGTACCTACTGCTGTAAGATATTCAGCCTATGTGGAAACCAATGCCTTTTTGAAAAATTGGCTTTTGCAGGAGGACTGGGCACTGCACAGCTGTCTCTGGATTCTTAGGAATATTAGGTAGCTTAAGCAACCTTAAGCACAACTGAATTTCATTATTATCATCTGAGCTGTAGAAGAAAAAAAAAAAAAAAAGATTAAAGATTTATTTTTTTTCCCATGGCTAAGACAAGACTCAGGAAATTTGGAAAGGGGGGACAGAGAGCAGCAAAGGTCTGCTCTGATGGGTTCCCATGTTTGTGACTGGTTGAGATCCAGCTTGGCCACTTCCCCAGCAGGTTTATTGGTACCCATACCTCAGTATTCAGAGTGAAAAAGCACAAAGGGAAGCAAATAATGGGGTCAAGTTCATCTCGAGGAGAGGAGAGGAGAGGAGAGGAGAGGCAGTGGAAAATGATGATACCTGGGTAAAACAGGCAGCTCGACATACTGATGGACTGAGAAAGCAGCAGTGCATGGTGCTGGTGGGCACTTTGATTTCCCCAGACAACCACCAAAGACCCCTGCACAGGTTATTGTCTAGGTAGAGCTCCACTGGCTGCGTATTCTCTGAAATGTATTTTCACACTCTCTTTAATATCGTTCAGCAAATGGCTTCATTACACAGCTCCAGACTTCTCCTGACTGTGTCTATCCCAGGAGGACCCAAACTCTGGGAGAGCATTTTATGTTTGCCTAAAAATATATTCTATTTATAACTCTGTCCACTGTAGCAGGCAAAGTACTTTTCACTAGACCTTTGCCTGGCAATGCCAGCTTGCTCTTACATACACCTAGGTGCATATTTTTTGTCCTCCCAGTTTTCTCATTCACTGAGCCACAGATAATTATTAAGCTGGGAATGATAAAAGACAAGCCAGTTAATAAAATAAAGGAAAACAAGAATAAAAATACGACCAGCTTGTGCCTCAGCCAAGGTGCATCTGTGCCTCAGAGGCTATGGACAAACTCAGCTGTCTTGAAGATGCCCTTGTCTATCCTTCATAGTGGCAGGGAAAGAATAATCCACCTACAAGTTTAAGGCTCCCTCAAGTTCTTGTATTTGCATGGGTTCTTCCAACTGATTTTCCCCCTTTGCTGAGCCAGCTGAACTATTTCCTCGAAGTTTGACAAAGGGGGATGAGCAGTCCCCTTGTACTATATCAGACTGTGTCCCAGAGAGACCTTGTGCAGGAGAGATACTGAGATGATGCATTCTCTGTCTGAAGATCAGGTTAAGGATGTGCACCAAGAGATGGACCTCAGGTCCCACTGAACCAGACCTGAAGTAGATTGACATGAACCAAGGACAAAGGATCGGCAAAAATTCATCTTTCAAATAGCCAAGATTTAGGTGTCAGATGTTGCTGAGGTAGCACTCTGGGTTTGGGGTGAATTTTCTTGTGATTCCCTGTCCAGCCAAGGCAGCCGTAGACACTGGTGCATTGTGGGCTCTGGGGTCTTCAGCATTTTCATAACATTGCCAGCCTGGATTCAGAAAGAAAAGATTGGTGTCCCTGCGTCTTACACAGGCTCCTCTGTATTTGATCAACCACACACAGAAATATCCAGATATGAATGCAGAATGACCTATATTCCCAGTACATCTAGTATACACCTGCATCACAAACAGATTTTTGACTTTTCAGTATGTATCACACAATGAATATTGTACAACAACACAACAGTGCCCAGAAGGTACAGGTTCACAGTACAAGATCACCATTAATATGATCACCATATGTTTTTGGGTTCCCAAAGGGCCTGTATCTTAAATTCCCATGCATACTTGAAAGAGTCAGAATAATCTGTGTTTATAGATGTTGTGTTTGTGTGTGCTGAAAAAGTGTCAGGATTACAGGGGCAGATTCAAACCTCAGTGCTGTAACACCTGAAGAAAAAAGTGTCTGGAAAAAAAAAAAAAAAAAAAAAAAAAAACACAGATAATTAAATGGTAAAGATCAGTCCCTTCTATTGTGCCAGCTCTTTCTACACCCTGCTGAGGAGAGCTGAACAATCTTTTTGTAGTCTTTGGATAAGATCAATTTTTTTGACTAATTCCCATACATGCAGTCTCCACAGTTGTCTTGTTTCTGATTTTGCAAGGCTAAGGCACGGTTTCCATAAAGAAACAAGTTGTGTTTGTATACAAATACAGACCACACAACACACATGCATGTTGACATCCAGGTCCCTACGCCTCCCTGTCGATAACTACGCAGCACAGAACCACGCTTACAGCTACAGGCATCCGGCACAACACATCCCCAGCCCGCCCCTGCAAAAGACAAAGGGTGGAAGAATTTATAGGCATCCCATTAGGGCTGCATGCAGCCAGGCATATTTGTGGCTACAGATACATTCACACTCTCCACAAGCATGCTAACTTGTACAGAGATTTGCATGGCATGCATAGGTGCGTGGCCCATAATTGCAAGCACTATTCAGCCTGATTTTCATTTGCACAATGGCAGCCCAGACAAAACATGCATGGACCTGCCTCTTCATGCCATACAGTTTGGCATAACATAAGATTAACACACTTAAAACCCATTCATAAATAAATGGAAGATGTAAGCCATACCTTCCCTCTTACATGGGTAGGTGCATGCAGCACATTTTCCCACGTGTTTGCAGCAGACACAAGCTTTTGTGTATAATGAAGTCCATGACACGTAGGCTCCTAATTGCTTTTGTGAAGCCAGGTGCCTGTAGACTCAACACCTGCATAAAATACCCAGATCACACTAGCTTTTTCTGTCCGTAACCTGATCCCCTTTGTGGAAAGCAGGGCTGCATTAAGAGCTTTCAGGGAGCGGAGCTGATATTGCCAACCAAATTGAAGACAAAGCTTTGCAAGATGTTTAAAATCTAGAAAATCTGTAGCTACATACAATTCTCCAGAGCACTGGGAAAAAAAAATAAAAAAATAAAAAAATAAAAATCCAGACCTAGAATTTTGCCATTGCTAGCCAACTAGTTATTTTAAGAATAATCACCTGCAAATAATCATTTTAAGGCACTTTCTGAGTCACAACAAAGCTATGTGCTTCCAACATACCACATCTGAGGGCTAGGATTAGGCTGCAGAAGGGGCCATTCAGGTTAAAAACCAGTCATTGGGTTAAAAAGCTGCTCCATCATTTTTATTATGCTTTAAGGAAAATTGAGGCAAGGAAAAAGGAAACCTCTGTAATCACAAACTCAGCATGAAAGAAAAGGAGAAGCAGAAGGTTGGCTGATCTCCAGCACCACAATGGAAGAAACACAAATTTCCAGTAGAAATTTCCAGAATTTCTCCTCTGTCTCATGGAGTATGGGCACCTCAAGTTTCACTGTGCAGTTCCCGCCTCTGCTTTCGTGTCTTGCCCAGGAGGTAGGACCATTTCCCCAACTTCTATTCATCCTAAATCTTGTTTTAACAACAACATTACCCTGGAGCAGGGAACCCTTTGTTTTCTCCTAACACCCTCACTCTACACCCCCTCCCCCCCTCCATATTACCTTTGGTGCCCTTACAGATGTTTCTGGCAATGAAAGCACCAATATCTGTATTATTTCAATAGAGACTTATAAAAACAAACACTATGGAGAAAAACATCCCTCTCTTGTTTCACTTTGTAGTTGCACATTGCTTTGTCCCTGCCCACTGTGCACAAATCCATACTCTGAATATTACTTTTCAAATTGCTTTTTAAGTTTTCATTTTTTTTTTTTTTTTGCTATTGCCATGTTGACCAAGGGGCAATTGAGATCCCAGCAAGGCTTATAATACTCAGCAGTGTTTTATTCTTTCACTTAAAGACCAAATACAAAAAGTGGGGGACAGAAAGGGTGGGGAAGGATTTAATGAATAGCAGCAACATTTGTATTAGCAGTAGCTCCTGGTAGCAAAATGGCACAGATGACAAAAATGCAGAAAGTGGAAGGAATTTGGAGATGCCAGTGGAGTCTGCTGTACAGTTAGCAATAACCCATGCCAAGGCAAAAGGCATCAGAGTTTCAAGGCAGCGGTGGATTCCTACAGGGATCAGGAAGTAACTTCCTTTCATGCATTACACAATTAGTTTAGTGAAAAATGTCTTGGGGCTGGAGGTCATTTTCCACTGAATCATCACAGATTGGCCACTGCCAAAGGCAGGAAACGACGCAAAATGGATGGGTGATCTCAGGAGACATGGTAAATCCTGTGCTCCTACTTCATGCGGAAGCCCAGGCTCTCCTGGTAGCCCCTCTAAGGAAAGTGGAGTTCGGCAAGATTTCCATGCATATTCATATTCAATAATTGATGAGCTCAGTGAGTTCCTAGCACAGTAGCTCCTTCTAGCCATTTTCTTTATTTAAATGTAATTGTTTGTTTAAAACCGTAAAATGAAAGCCCAGAGGGAGCCAGAGAGTTTGACCTCCTGTGCCCACTGTAAGAGATCCGCAGCCACAGCAGGGATTTCACTGCTCTGCAACGCTGGTGCTTTCCAAAAGTTGCTGTTAAGTCCAGAACTAAAGCCCTCTCCCTTGTGCCAAAGAAGTCTCCATGGCCTCTTGGCAAATCATGGCATATAACACCCATGTACGTGTTCTTGTTCCAGTTAGTAAGCTCCCTGCACTGTATGTATTGCCCTGTCCGGACGTTCTGGAGTCCCCACACTGCAATGAGCACCCATATGCGTTGGTGTGGACATTCCCCAAGGTCCCAGCATCTGCACAGTTGAAAAGAGATTTGTACAGAAAATAAGTTTGCTAAAAAGCTTTATACTCCTTCCCAATGGCACTTCTGGTTGGGCACGGAAACATCCTTAGTCAGAGATATTTCAGTGCCCTGCCTTTCATCTGGATCTAAGAAATATCAGGCCAGATGAAAGTAGTGGATACAAGCAAGGAGGGAGTTTCCTCTCCCCATCTCGTGAGCCTGCTTTTGATTCAGCATGGGCTAGATATGCAGCTCTGCAGCACTCCTACCCACCAAAACACCAAGCGTGCTCAGTGTGGCAGTCAGCCATCCCTAAGCTTGGGCATGCCAGGAAGGTGAACCTGCGTACCCACAAAACAACCCCCAGTCTACAAAGCCCCCTGGAGTGTTTGCCATACAAACCCTGTCCTCAGGAGACAGTCCGGATGCATACAGCAGTGTTTCTGGGCTCTTTGCCCTTGGGCAGAGTGATTCAGGAGACAGCAGCATCCCTAACAGGAAAATTTAAACATATCTGACAAGTCCAGGAGGGCGAAATGTGCTATTTGCTTTGGCCCTGATCCTGCAAAGACTGACTGGTGTGTTAACTTTATGCACTGCAAATAGTGCCACAGCTGCTGTTATAAAGGCATACAGTTTATCGCACTCCTCATCCTCTCTTAGCAAAGCAACTTGACCCTCTTTGTACTAATGCATCCTGCAGTGAACCTCCCTGTCTCGTCCCAAGCATGTCTGTAACAGAGAGAGAGCCTGGCTGGGAAGGCAGAAGCACATCTGGCTGCAGGATGCTTGTAGCACCTGAGGCAAACCCCCATGTATTGTGTGCGTGCAGTTAAACCTGCGCTGTGTGTGCTTGATAGCTGGGTATCAGCTAGGTATATGGCTATGTAATTATACTGCAATTAAATTTAATAGCTTTGCTAACAGCTCAACTGCAGGAGAGTTTGTCTAAGAATTTTTATACTGGGATTATTAACCTTTTGCTGGCTTCACACATCTATTTACACTTCTATGCTGTCCTTTAAAATTATATTTACGTTTCATTCAGAGGTTTAAAAACATTTTTGTTGTGATTGTTCTTTTATAAGCCAACATTGCCCAGCACAAGACTAAATCAAGCATTATGTTGCACAAATGGGTAGAGTCCTGTGTCCTAATGTCCATGGGAGGAAGGTCTTGGTCTCATGAGCTAGGTAGTCCTCTGGATGCAGTGGGCTCAGCATTTCCAAAACAGAATGAGGAAGATCTGGGCATCTATTCCTTCAGGAAAAGATGCAATGTGACACTGAGACTGAGTTGCAACAGAGAGAGGGGAAAAAAAAAAAAAAAAAAACAAAAAAAAAAAACGCTCCTGAGGTGTGGCAGAAAAGCCTAAATACCAGCTTGAGAGCAGTACTCTCCCATCAGCTGGTCTGTGCTCTCTCTAATGGACTGTGGCAAGACAATTGAGGATTTCCATCTTCAGGTCCACATTTGAAGCAAACCTATGTGCTGGAAACAGCCACCAACCATCTGGACTGTGGCAGGAGAAATAGCAGGAGCAGGAGCCCAGATTTCCATTAAACAATGCTCTGCTCTTCAGATAATTCATTGCTTTGGTAAGTTCACCAGGGACACAGTAGAATATATCCTAACTTCAAGGAATCAGATTTCCATGCTAGTTTAGCATACAGTGAATTTCCATCCTTTGCCTTCTTCAGCTTACAGGACTCTATCGATCTCTTTATTTTAACCTTTTGTACTGTGCAAGGTCTGTGCTTAGGCTTCCTCATTTCTCTCTATTTATTAAAAGCAATGATTGCTGCTTTGCAGTTTGGAATCTGCTTTAGCTTTCACAGTGATTTATAAAGTCCTATTCCTCCTACCATGCCAGGTTTTGTTTCTCTGTTTTAACTTGTTTTCAGCTTCATAATGATTTTTAATCAGACAACAATTAACGATGCAAATAAGAAGAATGGACACTAAGGGATTGTTACATCTACTGCATTATAGTTACTTGGATTTCTGCAATTATTTTGGATATTTCTGTCCTCTTTTTTTTCTTATTTCATTTGGAGACCCATTACCACAAATGTTTAGCAACATGTTTAATAGTCATTGTAGAAGAGCATAGTCAGTAGATATGGTACGGTCCAGTGGAGAGAGCTTTGTGCTAGACGTCATGATACATTAGCTTTTTACGCAAGAGGTGTTTATGGGCAATGAAAGTTATTAACCTTTACCCTGTCATTGTACTATAATAATAAAGAACACAAGGCTTAGGCCTTTGGCTACAAGAAGTCTTCAACCTACCAAGACCCATTGCAACAACCTTTTATTCAAAAAAAAAAAAAAAAAAAAAAAAAAAAAAACACCTTTGGTAATCATACAGAAAAAAAAGGAAGGAATAAGAAAGCATCTTAAACCTGATATTACTTTTCAGTTCTATGCATCATTAGTGTGATAGTTTCTAGAGAGTATTGGAGTACTAGGAATTAATCATTTAGGGAAAAGTGGAAGTCATATAATGGCATGTTCTGCTTGATGGTACCAGCTGTCTCTTTGTAGAAGACACTGCAACTTCCAAGATATTCCTTAGCATATGGTTGCCCCAGGGTATGGCAGATCTCACCTCTAGTCCTTTCACTAATGTCATTGTGTTAGGGAGCACATGAAACACTGGAAGTTTGATAAACAGTATGCTAATTTATGCTCCACCTGCAACGCAACTCCCCAGTGGGCATGGGTGAACTGGAAGATAATTTCCAGTCTTCAAGTTTAATGAAAACCAAAGAAACATCACATTACAGCTCTTTGAGCGATTTCTTCTAATTGAAGTGGAATTTTTGGAGGCTTTTCTCCCCACTCCATCTATATAATGCAGTTTTCCATGAAATGTATAATGATGTGTCAATAAATCACTAGGCAAAATAAATATGCAGATCTTTTAGTGGTGAATGTTGCGAGAAATAAACCTTTTGTAATTGATAATTAATGTCTTCAGGATCAATAACTGGCAGAAGAACCTGTAGAGTAAGTCTGAATCATCTATGACTACTCAGGAATGATCAATGCTTTAAAACAAGCCTGAATACCAGCCAAATGTATAAATTACAGCTTTAATATAAGTGAGCTACCCAATGGCCTGAAACAGGACCTGTTAGTGGCAGATGCTGGCCATTTGGCCTGTTTCACGAGCACTAATACATTCTTTCATCATGTTGAGACAGACACAGAGGTATGAGTATTACTCCAGCTTGGGAAAGTATCTCGCACAACTCAGGGACAATCTGTCTTGCTTTCTCTTGTCCTTCCTGAAGATACCAAATCAATTGAAAGAGGGTGCATGGGTGGGCCTCTGGTATGTATTCCTACTCTTGTGTGATTAATTCCAGTAGTCCAAGCCATGACTGCTGCAGCCCACAGAGAGAGCTGGCTGCAGTAGTTCTTGCTAAATTTTGAATCTGTGGGCAACTGATATGCAGAGAAAGTAAAATAGTCAAACTCTCCTTTCGAGCTGTGAAATTTAGGGATGAATTTAGACCCCACTGCTGAGATTATCCTGTCCAGTATTTTGGTTAGATCTCTATTCTCTGTGCATGTGGATATAGATGTTAGATGCACTTTATGTCCTTTACGTATCGGATCTACAATGATACATGCACCGCAACTAAAAGGAAAAATGTAAACATACAAACATATTCAGGCAGCTCAGATTATGTGCTGAGAGACCCAGTTATCATAAAAAGACCAATAAGAAAGAGTAGAAGAATGTTTGACTGCTGGAATGACTCTTGTTTCCTTTTCATTATTCTTAATAAAAGGAGATGGTGCCAAAAAATTGTGTTTCCCTGGTTATTTTTCCCAGGAGATACTTTATAAAACACAGAATATATAACAGACTGTGTTGCAAGCAAATACCTTATTAAGTGAATATAGTTAGAAAGAAATAGTAACAAAAATGAACAGTAATATTTTTCACCTTTTGCAGCTAGTGAAAAGTGAAATAGTTCTTGATACGGATTTAATAGCAGCTACTCTAAGAGTGGTGAAAAAAGAAACCTCACAGGCATGGTGAAATAAGAACTTTTTAAATACTAGTGATGAATCATTAGCAACCAAAAATATGGTGTAAGACTTTTTGAGGGAACAGTAATAAGATTTCTACTGTGATATCTGGTAGAGAGCAGAAGGCACTTCTTCTTCTAGAGTCCAAAAATGCAGGTCTTCAGGAAAATATGTGAGGCCACACTTAATGGCAGTATCTATGTCAGAGCTATTGATTCAAGTATTTAAGGACATGAAGGTGCTTCGGTATGTACTTGCATCTCAGTAACAGGACAGACTGCCAAGCCCTTGGCTGACTCCCCATGGCCACACCATCCCCCTCTGCCCCAGGCCCATACATCCTTCCTGCTGCTGTTGCTTGCAATGCTGGAGGGCATTCAAGAAAAACCTGAACCCAAAGACCAACAATTGCTTCAGGACCATGGGCAGTGTTTCAGCAACAACCTTATGTTAGGTGTGTTAGGTAAAAAACTCTGTCTGGGATGGTTTACCACCATGCCCACTGGTTTATACTTTGTCTAGATTCTCACACCTTCCTGTGCAGCCAGCTCATACCTTGGCCCATGATGGCGCCGTCCTGAGACATAGTCCCAAAAGTTCAGCAAAGCCATTGAGGTGAACACTAAGATTTGGGCAATAAACAAAATCAAAACTAAGTTATCTCATGTTAACTGGGGAAGATGTGCTTGTCCAGTGTTTCTCTGGGAGGGAATTTTCAGCTCACAGGTCTGTGTCCATGGGTATGGTTGCAGGCTGAATGCAATTGGGTTAGTGAAAGAAAAACATCAGTTGACACAAGCTTATCAGCAGCAGTGACACGGTTGCCTGATGATCTTGTGATCCAATGAAAAGTTTTCTGTGTCAGGAGGTAAAAGGGGCGTCCTTTAGTGAAAAGACCACCAAAGCGGGACACTACTGGTTGCACAGCCTTGTTCTTGCAGGACAAGCTCCACCAGCCAGGGAATAAACCTGAACAGCAGAGATAAAGTTGGATTGTTTCCACTGATGTTAGATGACTTTTTCAGTAGAAGTGATCCTATTCAGTTACATTATTTTTTATTATTTTTTTTCCTCAAGGATTTGATTCACCTTCAGAAGCAATCCTCCCCCTCTTTGCTGTTATCATTCTAGCATCATCTGGTAATGCCTGTAAAAACAACAACAAAATACATGAAGGAAAAGAATAATAATGTTTGAAAACAAAATAAAAATAAAAATAAAAATAAAAGAAGAAAAAGCCAAATCCAACCAGAACTTTTATTTCTTGTCGAGTAACCATATTCCATGAGGCATGGCAAGCAGACATTAAATTCTCACTCGACTCAAAGGCAAACCATTATTCTGTAATTTTGTATGTAAATAAGATGTATTAGGAAATCACTCAAGCAATTAATTAAACAGCTGTTACAGAATAAGTGATAAAGGAAACAGGGGGATGAATATGCGGAATTTTCCTTGCACAGGCATCAGTATGCATTTATTTATTTATTTATCTGTTATTTATCTGTTGCTTGTGTAGATGTGCACTACAGTTCCTGCATACCGTGGTATCAACATTCAGCATCGTTAGGAGAATGTTTGCCCATGTTGTCAGACCCTGACTTCTTTGCTACAGCAAAAGGAATGGAGAATGAAGATGACCTGGAAGGGGGCAGCAGTCTGTAGTTTATGCCAGATGAGGCTCTCTGTGGTATGACCACTGGTTTGCATGCATGGCCAAGACTTGAGCTGAAAGGGGGACTTTATTATCTTTCAGAAGTAATCTTTTATCTTCAAGAGGTACTGCAACCTGGGAATGACGTGAAGACCCTAAAACAAATGGTAATATCAGCTTTGCTGTCTTCACATAGCCACTTGTTTGGAGAGAGGCCTACAACTTTATAACCTGGGCCATATATTGCACACAGAAACTGTGTAATAAGGGAAGCCTTTTTACTAGAGAGCAGCCCTCCAGGCCAAATACCCAAGGCTGTCCAGACCTCAGCCACAGCCAAGATCTAGCCAAAGCAATGCAAGGCACACAGCAAGGGACAGTAAGGGACTGATGACGAAACAAGACAGGATTGATGAAAGGTAGAAAGAAAAATCACAGAGCTTTGGCTCTGTGACACAAAAGGCCATAAACTGATGAAAGACCCCAAGCCTCCCATTTCCAGTTCCTTCCAGCAGGACTCCAGTTCCCTGGAAACTCTAGCTGTGCTCCATCAGTGGAGCAAGATCAGGCCTTTGCAGACTCTTCCCTAGACCTGGTATGTGCAAGGCACTTTTGAGGTGCAACTGGAAGAAACTGTGCAGGTCAGCCAGCATGAAGGGAACTGTGGAGAAATGAAGTTCAGTCCACATTTCCTCTCTGCTCATTCTGCTAGATTCCCTGTTCGGTTTGCATAACTTAGTTTTGATTCTTGTTCTTGGAAAGATCCTTCTGACCCTGAAAGGTTTGTGGCTTATTGGTGCATTGATGATGTCTACTCATTTCAGGCAAAGCCAAAGCAAGGTATGGTGTTCTGCTCCTATCTCATACTCCAGCTGTTCCTCGCTGGTGGGGCTGGGCTCAGACTCATCTCCTGTGCATACAACACCCCTTTTGGTGAAAGACTGCTGTTTTGTTTTCAACAGACTTTTAATTTCAGTACCAGGCTTGGCAGCCCTCTTCACAGCCATTTCCATTTGCAGCGAGAACAATCTGTACCACTGCCTCGCTGCAGGTCTGTAATGGAAACAGTCCAGCTCTAGATGAGGTCCAAACTGAACAGAAGCCTTCCAGCTTGCAAGCTGCACTGAGGAAGGAAGATACAAATGCCATGATGGCCTTGAAAGGTAGAGAAAGCCTAGCAATGAGCAGAAAAATGGATGCTTTCCCTGGGATATACTCACCCCTCTATAGAACCAGCACAAAGCAATGTATCAGAGCCTCTCATAACTGTTGAGTGCTTCCATTCATTCAGCTGAGCAAAATAAATGCATGGGGTGAGAGTTGCAACACTGAAACTTGCATAAAGATGGCAGCATTGCAAGAGCATGTGTGTGGGAAACAGGGTCTTCAGAGTATCCACAGCAATTTGCTTAGCTCTGGGACCATACTGTGTCACATTCCCAGCCTTATTAAAAAGTGCTCACTGCCTCTCCAGTGGAAAGGATCAGAGCCTTGAAGAGAGGAAGGATTGTTCTGGCTAGTCAAGGAAGTAATTTTAATTTGCAACATTCAGCTTCCAACTGTTCAACAATAGCAAGAGGTTAACAATGTGGAACTGGGTCTTGCTCTGAAGAGGCATTTTGCTCAGGCACTTTGTGCATGTCATTGTCAGATATCTCAGGCAGCAATTTTCTCCTGCTCCCAACTCCCCAGCGAAGGGATCATACACCCAGACTCCTGCCCCTTGGCAATGCCAGCGACTGCTATACGTCTCCAATTTTTAAGGCAGTGTCAAAATGATCTGGATTTGAACCTGGGTTCAGTAGCAGTTTTTTTTCACTCTCTGATCTGCCCCCTTGGCCAAAATGTTCTCACTTTGCTGGAGGATCCAGAGTTCTCTCTCTGGTCCCATGAGCTTGCTGTTGATAGCAACTCATTATCTTATTCAGAGAGAAGTGACTTCTCTAGGGCTGTCTCAAACCAGTGGAGAGACCAGATCCCTCTGGTAGTCCTAACCCAAGTGCTGGAGTTAAATGCCTCAGTGGACCCAAGTGATTTGAATTAGTGCCAGACAGCAGCATTGCAGCTCCGTCTGCTGCCTCCCCGCTGCGCTGTGAAAGCAGGCATCCATGGTGCTCCAGTCTCAGCCCATTACCTCCTGTCTGGCCATCTCAGTGAAGCTTATAGGAAACCTGGAAATGCAGACTGGAGGGTTGTTTTTTTTGTTTGTTTTTGTTTTTGTTTTTTGTTTTTTTTTTAGTGGGCAAGCATTGGAGAAAGCGTGACTTACAGCTTGAACAAATGGTTCAGAAGTGAAGAATCAGGATCTCCAAAGTGCTGACCTTTGGTGACTGCTTCATTAAAGGGACGGCGACAGCCCAGTTCTGGGAAACAGCTCTTCTGTGATTTTACAGTGAGACAGCTTTTCTGGGTTTTGTTTCTTAGTTGCAAACAGGCAGCGCTGAAGCACAAAAACACAGGGAGGGATCAGCTCCTTTGGGCGGCAAAAGAGCAAAAGACAAGGATGCATCAGTCCCAGAGCAGCCCACAAAATACCACGGCCACATCATAGTGCTGCACAGGCTGCACCCATTAGATCATTGTAGTGGGTTTATGTGGCAAGGTTTTGGTAGCAGGGGGCCATAGGGGTGGCTTCTGTGAGAAGGATCTAGAAGCTGCCCCATGTTTGGTAAGGGCCCCACTGCTGACCAGAGCTGAGCCAATAAGTGATGCTGTTTGCGCCTCTGTGAGAGCAGATTTAAGACAGGAAAAAAAACACACTGCGCCACACAGCAGCTGGGAGAGCGAGAGGAGTGAGGAACAGCCTTGCAGGCGCCAAGGTCAGCGAAGAAGGAGGGGGAGAGGTGCTCCAGGCGCCGGAGCAGAAGTCCCCTGCGGTCTGTGGTGAGGACCATGGTGAAGGAGGCTGTCCCCCTGCAGCCCATGGAGTACCACGGTGGAGCAGGGTTCCACGCTGCAGCTCGTGGAGGAGACCACGGTGGAGCAGGTGGCCCTGCACCGACGGAGACTGCAGCCTGTGGAAGACCCCTGCCGGAGCAGATTCCGGGCCAGACCTGCAGCCCGTGGAGAGGAGCCCACGCAGGAGCAGGTGACCTGGCAGGAGCTGCTGCCCATGGGGGACCCAGGTTGGAGCAGTTTGCTCCCGAGGGATGGACCCCGTGGTACGGGCCCATATCTGGAGCAGTTCTTGAAGAGCTGCTGCCTGTGGGAAGCCCACGCTGGATCAGTTCAGCAAGGACTGCATCCCGTGGGAGGGACCCCACAGCACAGGGGACGAGAGTGACTGAGAAGGAGCGGCAGAGAAGAATTTCTATAGACTGACCATAGTCCCCATTCCCCCGTTCCCCTGCGCCGCTCGGGGGGAGGAGGTGGAAGAGGGTGGATGAGGGGGGGAAGGTGCTTTTGGTTTCTTTCCTTTGTTTCTGACTTCTCTAGCTCGTTAGTAATAGGCAATAAATCTTACTATCTCCCTATGCTGAGTCTGTTTTGCCCATCACAATAATTACTGCGCGATCTCCTTGTCCTTATCTCAACCCTTGAGCCCCTTTCATCGTATTTTCTCCCTGTTCCTCTTTGAGGAGGGGGAGTGAGAGAGCGGTTGTGGTGGAGCTCGGTCGTCCACCCGAGCAAAACCATCACAATCATTTAGGGGTCCACTGCATACAATTCAACCACTTGCCACCATCACTCTGTTCTCCTTGTCTAGGAAGAACTTGCTACCCAGCTAATTAAACAAATTAAAAGCAAGAGCATCCAGGGGGACGGAGCTGTCTTTGCTCCTTGTTTGGAAATGTTGTATTTCCCCATTTGCTCACATCCAGAAGCAGGAGAAAAGGGGTGGTCCATGACTCCAAAATGTCTCAGTAAGTCATCCTCACTTCAGTTAACAGTCCCAGATAAGGGAAGGGCATGGGTATTTTCTTCTTCTGCCCACACTGGCAATTATTCCAATAGCTGTCCTATGTGTGGCAGAGTTAATAACTGCAAATGAAGGACATTTATCTCTGAAATAACTGTTTTGATAAAAAATGGTAAAATCAATGAATTCATTACTACACACTGACAGTAAGACTTGGGGGAAAAACAAGCTTGTGCTGTTATAAATGATTGCAGTCTAGTGGCATTTCAGTGTTCAAGGAGGTGTTTGTGTTTAATGGAAACATTTGTGGCCTTTATCTGCAATTGTGGTGGGCTAATATGCAGAGCACACCTACTGCAAACACTGCTACCAAAGGCTTCTGGACCACCTACAATTTCTGATCTGTCCACATCGCCAGAGCTTGTGGGAAATTATAGCCAGGTAAGCAATCACTCAGCATTTCGTATCTGCTGAGACAATGAGGGAGGCATGGTAGAGATCTCGTATAAACACCTCCATCCTCACCAGAACTAAAGCCTGAACACACAAACCTCCACCATGCACAGAAGGTAACTTAGCAATAACCAAATTTTAACAGTGACTGGTTCTCGTAGCATTAGCCACATAGTAAGTGTGTAAGTAGATATGTGTTTCTGGGATGGACATTTACAGACAATATCAGCCACAGCAGTAGAAACTCACAGCATTCTGCACTGGGTTGGGATAATCTGTGCCAAATCCTGTGCCTCCAGATTTTTCTCAGAAAATTTTGGCACATCATTTTCCCTGCAGAATCATAGAATCATTAAGGTAGGAAAAGACCTCAGAGGTCATGTAGTCCGACCATCCCCTACCACCAATATTACCCACTAAACCATGTCCCTAAGCATCATGTCCAACCTTTCCTTAAACACCCCCCGGGACAAAATGTAATTTTCAGTTATCCTTTTTGGCACTCCAGGATTTCATTTCCTAATAGGTCCAGTGCCAGAAATTTTCTCTCTGCTGTTGAAAAGTTGCACCTGAACAAACTTAAGAGAGTGTTAGCTTGCAAAACCCTTTAAATTATTATTCTAAAATTCCTGCAAAATATTTTTATTTCCAGTCTTGCAACAGCTGTGTGTATATTTTTCTTCCCTTTATCCCTTCTTTTTCCTTTTCCCTTCCAAATTTGCCACTCAGAAGAGAGAGAAGGGAGAATAAATATTTGTATTAACGAGTCAACATTTCATTTACTTTTTTTTGTTACTGAGGAAACAAAGAATGGAAATCATTCTAACAACTTTTTTTTTTTTTTTTTTTTAATGGAACATAAAAATCAACTGGTTCTGTTGCTCATTTGGGATTTCTTGAATCACCTGAGTTTAAACAGCTCCTGAAGACTTTCATCTCCTGTAGAAATGAATGGCTTTACCCTTATTTAAATTACCATTTCATGAGGTCAGAAATATACACTGGAAGTGCCACGTACCATCTTGAGGCCTTCTAGCTGCCAAGCTGCACAGAAATAACTCAAAGCATTCAGCTCAATAGGTTCACTGGATGTTTAGTGTAAACAAACACTGATAGGATTTATGGATCTATCTTCCAACTCTTCTTCCTTCCAAAAAGCAGAGGTGGATTTTGTGACATGAACCTGAAACCCCCCCTGTATGCATTAGCAAAAGTCATTTAGTCCTTGCTCATCACACCTGTGATACCAGGTTTTTACTTGGCAGCTTCTGTCTTCTCATCTTGTTTTGCTTTGATCCCAGTACTTCTTGATGGGGATTTGCAGTGACTGCCTCTCCTGCCCGTTCACGGGAAGCCTGTATATGATGTGAAACCTCTAAGCCTGTAGCTCTGCACAGCTGCATTGCCGTCAATGGTCTGGGGCTATCTGACACCAGCAGAGGATCTGGCCCATCAGCCCTAGGTAGCAAGAGGTAGCTCTTGATTAGGTCTACTGACTGGGCCGATACACAGCTGTATCAAGGAACACAAGACTTTATAAACTCAATGTGTATGTGCAAATAAATCCATGCTGCACTCACCACTCACTTGCCCTAGAAATAACAGGCTGGTCAGAGCATAGTGTACTGGCAAGAATAGCAAAGCATCCGACATGATGAATAATGTTTACATTGAGAATCCAGATGTCATTTTCCATCCTGTAGCTCTAGAAATAATGGCCTGTTACTTTTTATTAAATCAAGGGTAATCCATTCACCTACAGGCCCACTGATAGCTGTCTCTGCTAATCTCCACTCAGGGAGCTACATTCATCAACGGGAAAGGCCTACATTTCTAGCAACAACTGGAAGCCCAATGATCTTCAGCAATTAAATTTCAAATATCAATTAGCAGCTTAAAAGTATGGGTCTGTCAGTGCAGTCCAGCACTGACATAAAAGGCAGTTTTCCATCAGAAGCATGACCTCCTGCATCCTCAAGCAGTGTAGGACCCAGTATTACTAATCTCCTTCACAAACTTTTTTTATTTACAAGTAATAGAAAGCTCAATGACTCTCTTTAGTGATGATTCTCACAGTGTTATACAGCACTTTAGCTGGTTTAATCCGCATGTGGATGGACCTAACTTCAGAATTGTACCTGCTTTGAGATGGGGCTTGGAGGAGATGACCTCCAGAGGTCCCTTTCAACTCATTTTTTTCTATGATTCCGTGAGGGAAGCAGTGATAATAGCTATGATTAAAATGTTGGGACCTTGAAAAACAATGGAACATTCTCTTTAAACCATCTTTATGCAGTTTGTTTTTCCTAGTTGAGTTGAACCACTGACATCCTTGATCTGACCTAGCAATTATGCCAATGTGCACCTGCCTGCCTTTGTCTTTCTGCTGAAGTGTGAAGAAAGGTTATTTTTCTGAGCAAAATAAAAAAAAAAAAAAAAAAAAAAAAAAGGAATTTTTGAAAACAGAGATTAAATAAACAAATGTGTGACCAATATAATATGAGATATTTGCACACAGCAAGATCTGGTCACATCTACTTTCAGATTCTAGTCCTTTGCTTTGGGGTTTTTGGACTGTAATTGTGTTCAGTCTTCTATTTATACAATGAATCTATAATGTAATTTCATGAGGTACTGAGATGCACTGAAAAACATATGAGCACTAAGTTGCTCTGCCTAATCCATATGAAACAGTGTTGGAAATCAGCCTGGTAAACATGGCAAGAGAATGAGCAAGGATTTAATCTGGGGCTCTGACACTAATCTAAAAAGGATTACCAAGGAGATAGCCTGAGATGCAGAGCACTTGAACAGAGAGGACAACGAATCCTATTTAAATGAATGCATTGGATTGCGGGTGGCTTGTAAGCGATTAGCACACTGACTTCATACTGACCAAGCCAGTAGGAGTTCATCCCTCACAGCAACTGCACTAGTTACATTTACTGCTCCATTTACAGAATACAAATAGAGGTTAAGAGAAACAGATGATTTTCAAACATTAACTTTTAATAGGGACAGCATGTCTGGCAAGATGAAAAGAATGAAAAGCCCTTGCTGTTCACAGTTGTAATCCACCCCCAGTTGTCTTGCTGCCATTTCTCCACAAGTCCCACCACTTGTTGCTCTGGGGAAACCACATCAACACAAACTGATATTAAGACAACCAGCACTCTGTGCTTGGTGTCCTAGTGGAAGGCAGTTCTTACATTTTAGTTCATGCTCTTTGCCCAATGTGGTGGTGCTCATGACCATGCTCCTCTGTGCTCCCTGTTCTACCTCGCTTGTCTTGTTTGCTCTTTAAATTGTATGTTATTCCTAATAACAGATCACTCCATTTGGGATGATGGAAAGCAAAAGTCAGGCCAGAAAAGCATTTAATTGTGGGTTTAAGTTAAAACATGAGAATTATCCTTTCTGAAATAAAAGAAATAATCTATTCCCTCCTTTTGTGGCAGAAACCTATGAGCCTGCTGATCCCCTTGGTCTCATCTGCTTTCCTTCCTCTGGCATATTGAAGGTTTTGTGGCTTTTGGCCTTTTGTATTGCAGGATTTAACTTCTAAATACTAGAAAATATTTAGTGGATTGTAGCATGTGCAGTCCTATGTTCCCGTATCACATATGCCTGAAGCCAAGTGTCTAGCCAAGCATCTCCCAGGATCAAGAATTTATGCAACATTTCAATAACAACTGAACAAATCCATGCTAATTCTATAAAAGATCTGTCATCCATCCTCCTACTGTTCTCTTTCGGTTTTGGCTACAAATAAATTATGCAAGCTCTGAAGTCCCTTAAAATCTTCACAGGTTAGCAGAGTATCATGCAACGAGTGAACAGCTTAACTACAGCCTGTTTAAAACCTGATGTCTATCTGTATGCTGTGGTTATCCTAACAACCCTGAGCATTTCTGCAAGCAGGTCCACTTAGAATGCAACCGCTTTGCAGTGATGTGGCAATTTCCCAAACCTACATATGGGAACATGGGGAACATAAAGGCTCCCACTAGTCCATTCCATTCCTGCCCACTTTTTTTCCCCATTACTTCTGACTGACTGAGGCTAATAAAGTCCATGAAATGGGAAATGTATTAATTATGCCAATATTTACACCCTTTACAAGTCTAGTCAAAGTCTTCTGCCATTTTTTTTTTTTTTTTTGAGTATCTTTATTTCCACACACACACACTCCCATATAATTATTTTATCAGCATGGTTCAGTGTATGGCTGAGTTAGAAATTGTACTGGAAGATACAGAACATTCCTTGTTTGAAGTGAAGCTGTCACAAATGTATCAAAAGCAGCTTTTTTTTTTTTTTTTTTTTTTTGCATGCTGCACAATGGAAGCTGTTATGTACACTACAAGCACTTATCCATTATAAAGTTGTGTTTGATTCAGGAGGACTGGAATGAGTTGCAGTAGGCTAAATAGCTCAAAAGCCAAGGTTCCCTCTTTCTGGAGTTCATATGCTTAGGTCATTTAGCTTTCCAAACATAAAAGTAATAATAACATAATAACATACCCAGGGGATCTGAAAACCTCACTAAGTAGTTCATGGGATGTATTAAGCCATCTACCATGCTTTTCATCCACTGGAAGATTTGTGAAGAATACAGAATATCATTATAAAGGAAGACAGATCATAAAACAGAGGGCCAAGCTCTCAAGTTTTGTACCATAAAGCCAGTAACACTATACTGATTTGTGCCAACAGAGAATCTGGCTATTTGTATTTAAAATAGACGTAAATATCTGAGAGCAGTAAAAGTGAAATATTCTTTAGCTGTACTTTAAGGAGAGATTTCAGCAAACTTTATGTTTAAATTTCTTGGTTGATTAGGCCACAATAGCTTCTAATCGCTTGGGAGAATTTTTTAAAAATCAAACTTGAATATACTCAACACACAGAAGCTGAGAAAGTTGTCTGCAGTTCATGGGAACTAACTTTTATTTTTTAAGGGAAGAAATAAATAAATCCTTCAGCTCATTTGGAAATAGCTATTGCATCCAGTATTGAGGATCTGAAACTAGCAAAACCTACTGTTTGAATGAAAGCTCAACACCTCATTTTCCACTCCTCTTGCAAAGGATGTGCAATCCTGTGGAAAATGATAGAGTAACAATATTATAGAAATGGAGTGATAGATAAATGGAATCCTATGTGTTTATGGTTTTGAGCTAGCCCTTGCAGGTGAGGTGGGTGGTTTTTGTGTGTGCTTGAAGATGGGTAATGGATGCATCCTATCTCCCCTCACACAAGACAAATCAGAACTACTTTTTCAAACTCAGATCAGCATTGACTCTAACCAAATCACTTGTTTTTTCCATGGTGCTCCCTTCCTCACCCTGAGTGCTGTGATTGAAGGCACTCAGCACACCTGAAGACCAAACTATTCACGAGGCACGACAGGTTTTCCATAGAGGAGAGATAATGCAGACACTGCTGGGAAAGTTGCCTCCACCCCTGACTGCCCAGCTGTAAAATGTAACTAATTTCATTCACTGGGGAGTGCTGGGAGGATTAATTGGATTTAGTGGCTGCAATGTACTTTACATTGGTTGGGTGGAAGGAGACTGATAAGAGTTGTGGTACAAATTTCTCAGAGGTGCAAGGAAAAAACTGACCAAGGAGGACAATTATTTAAAGAGTCAGTGAAGCAAGGAAAAGACAATTAGCATTGGTATCACCCTAATTCACAACAATTTACAACAATGAGCCTGAGCCATTCTTCCCATCAAGGCCAGCATACATAATTCCCTTGACCTTATTATAAAACACTAAAAAAACATGAGTGAAAAGTCTGCTTGTCCACTCGGGCATAGAGAAAACTGAAGGACACATGAAGAAACTAAACAAAAATGTTTCTTAGAAGCCCTAAATCTGAAAGAAAACAGCAGTCGGCCTATCAAGCCATCAAGGGTTACTCAATGCAGCAGTCACAGAGGTGACAATTTGAACCACACCACCTTCACCGTATCCATCACCCAACACTCATCTGGACCTTGCTCGCAGGCAATCCAGATTCTTGTATCTAAATGAGCAAAGAACAACACAGCCAGTCAGCATTCTCCTGCATGGCACAGGACAGTTTTTTTTGTTTGTTTTTTTTTTTTGTTTGTTTGTTTGTTTTTTCCTGTAGGTTATCTTTTATATTAGCCTCAAATGTCTCCAGCAATGCAGCATGGAACAAACATTAGAGAAGCAGATGGAACACCAGGAGCAGCAGCATCAATAAAGTATGAGTGGATTAGAGGCTGGAGTACAGCTGCCACCTCCTTGATCTTTTATTAGCACATAATATTATTAATTACAGAGTTAAAGGAAAGACATTTCGGAAGGGGCAAGAGGAGAGCAGACCTCTAATGGAACTGTGACTATTGCACACCGTGGCCTTTCTGTTCTTTTCTGTGTCTTGTTTTTCTTATGTGGCCTATCTGTTTTACATAGGAAGCTGTTTTTTAAGGAGTATGTGGAGCTAGGGATTTAGACTAGATCAGTTTGCATTAAGAAAAGTACACCTACCTGCCCTTACCACCTTTAAAATTCTCCCCTATAATGTTTTTTTAGGCTGTTTATGGTGCTTGTGTTTAAGAGTCTTGTTTGCCCAGGAAGCAGTGGACAGACAAGTGGTAGATCTCCTGTTCAGCTGGGATTGCCGTCATCTCTTTTCAGTCAGGGAAAAAAAGAAAAAAGAAAAAAGAAAAAAAGGAAAAAAGAAAAAAAAAAAAAAACTGTTCCAGAGAAGTCCTTAACTCTGTTAAAAAGAACAGGGTTTTTTTCTTCATCCGTTAAATGTTCTATTCTCAAATAGAAACATTTGCAGAAGGTTTCCTTTTATGCTGAGAAGCAAAATGTTCATCAGCATTAAAGGGCAAGAGATATTTGATAATACCAACTGTACACAGTGTTTCCATAGTTCTTTATAGACCATGTAAGTATCATTTCCCCTATTGTACAAAAGAGGGAGGTGATTTGAAGGTCAAGGCCAGTGGCAGAGCTGGGAAAGAAGAATCCAGGTCTCCTAAGGTGGAGGATGTGCCCTCTGAGACCAGAAACTCACTCGTGCCCTTCATGCCAGTACATTGAAGCGACACCCCATTTTCATGTGCCACTGGGTATGCTTAGACTGGTGACCATATTTTAGTTGCGTATCATTGCTTGTTACATAACTTGAAAATTTCCACCAAGAATTTCCAGCCTCACAGTTTACACTGCTGAGTGGGATAAGGTAGGTTTCAGTTATTTCACTCTGTATCATTTTTCAATAAGGCAGCCATGAAATTTGACTCTCTGCCTGACAGCTTCTGTTTTTGGAAACCCTGAACTACCAAATACAGTATGTCTGGAAATATAAACCCTCAGAAATTGTTTTGGTGCTTCCACATTGACAAGGGAAATAGTCTTGGGAACTGTAAACCAAAATCCACAATTACCAATATGTATTTTCCCCTTTCCATTCATCTGAAGGCAACAGCAAGGTTTTTCCATTGCAAAGCTGTGCTAAATGTTAAAATGGAGTAAATAAAGCTAAAAACCATAATTTTAGGATAAAGTTATCAAGGATTCATTGTGCTCACTCCATCCCATTCAGCCAATATCCTGAAGGTATATTCCAGCCACACATCTTCCATTCCACTTAATCAGCATATCCTCAAAATGGAACCCCTTGTCTCCATCACATCCTCCAAACCATGCTTATTACATACTTTATGATCTTTTAAGGCTAAAAAAGTTCTCAAAATTTGGCCCAAATTCCATTCAGAGGGACCATAACCACCCTAAAAACTCTGGAATGGGTACTCCTAGCCACCATTAATATGGCACAAATCTTACTGAGTTTGGTGTATCTGCAAAATGTATGTGGGCTGAATATCAACTTCTTTGCCTTTTACAGTTTGCAAAACATCTAGTGTGCTGTAACATTATTTACAGAAATATTGGTTTTTATTATTTATCTTTATGCCTGCCTTGTTCTCTCTCTGATCACTGTGCTAGATGAATCTCGTGGATTGGACTGGAGTTGATGGGATTAATTGATTTGATTACATTGAGTGAAATCAGTGGATTTCACATCAAATAGAATCAATAATCTGAATTACATTAGACAGATGAACAAACATTGGACAGGATCATTACTTTGGTTTTCATGGGCTGTTACGGTGGGTGAGATCACCGGATTGAATTCCTCTGTGCAAGACAGGGACTGGTTCCATTTGAATCACGCTGGTGGGCTCGATAGCTACAATTCCTTTTTAACTTGAGTTTTTACTGATCTTTATTATAATAATTATACCTAGCGGCAATCACCCTCTCTGGTACACACACAAAAAAGTTCATTATATGACACAGAGATGAAGTGGCTCATTTTCCCCCTCTTCTAATTTGGTAAATGGTGATTACAGAGGTAGGAGCTCAGCGAAACCCAATGAGCCTTGATACGTTAGTTAGATTTTTAGCAAGTCATCTTTACTGAGACCTAACTGCATGTAGCCAAGTAAGATGACAAGTCCAAAACTCTTGCCTGCTGGTAGTGTTGTTATTCTCTTGATTATCCTCCAGCATGTCGAACACTTCTGTGTTAGAAGGACAGCACAGCCAGCTATGGCATCACACAGGAGTGTCTTTCTCTTGTCCTTAATCAGAAATGTTGAACTGCTCTCTAATTCCAGGGAGGAAAAAGAATTCATTAGATTTCAGCTTTTTTCACTCCTGAATGCTAAGTGGCTATTCCTTTTTTGTCTCTCTTCCTGAGGGAAATGTGTGAGGAACTAATGTTTAGAAAAAAATATTGTATTTTGCAATTCCAACATGAGTCTGAATTTCGTCTTCTGCATGAAACCACAGTCAAATGTCACCATAGCAGAGGGGTAAGATGTCACCAGCATTTCTTTTCAATTCAGTGATCAAAAATAGAGGATTAACAGCATCTTTCCCAGATTAATGACATAAAAACCATGGGATTCATCTGTGAAAGTTAAAGGCAGACAGTGTTGGCAATGACAGGAAAGTTCAGTGGTCACGACCAAAGTTAGCATTTGAAAATAAAAGTTCATTCATATTTTCACATACTTAACACTACAAGTCTAGAACAAGACACAAGTTTTGACAGGGGATTTGTTAGGGTTAGAATAAAAGATCTGAGACAGAGTCTGGCTTCACCTGCAAAATGCCTTCAAGGTCAGCTCAAGGATGGAACTGTTTCACCCTTTGGAGTTCCTGGCAAGTCAAGACAAGTCTTCTGTGTTTATCACATTCATGTGCAGCATGCATTTCTTTTTAAACCAGTTGAAGGTTGTACCAAAAATCTGTATTGTTCCTAGAAGAAGGGAACCCAGTCTCTTGCTCCGTTCTCTCTTCTTTTCTTGGAGGCCAGAGACTGAATATGCAATTGGCATGCTTAGAGCTAAACTGATGTCTGCCAAGTCCAATTCTATCAGAACTGTCCCAGAGGAGGGTTGGACCCAGAGGAGACACAAGGACACCTGCCTTCCTGAGGAGAAGCAATCATTCCAATGTTGGCAAAGGCAGGTATCTATTCGTGGGAAGGGTGGGCTCCAGGCAATCATTTATATGTTAACAAGGCCAAGAACCCATCCCTGGGAGCGACAGACTGCTTACTGCCACAGTTCTAAGCAGGAATCCAACAGTGAATGTGTATGGAGAGGTGGTTCTTGGTGGGTTGCTAGCTTAAGGCATAAGGAATGCTCTTTTAGTGAAGGTAGATTTCTTAGCCAGACTTCTCAAATCTTCAACATTAATTTTGCAAATTAGTTGTCTAAATTCTCCATGCTCTTGTTGCCCAATTATGTATACAATAAAGGACACCTTGGCAAATGACAAAGGATAAAAGCAAAATAAAATTGTTTGGAAATACAGATAATGGCAGTGTCCATCCTTGCATCTTTTCCTTTACTTGAACTATGAACTGTCTGTTTACAGATGCAGTTTAGAGCTGTAACTACTTGCTGTCCCACAAGGACCTTCATGTTTGTTAAAGATTCTTGATATTACAGAATATTGACTTCATTTTTACTTAGGGATTCAGAAATTTTTATTATGGAAAGTGGTTGCCCATTGTACTTCTCGTGCATAACTGGACAGGGACATTTCTTGTTGCTTTGCCTGGAAGGGCAGACTGGATTGGGCTGTTAAGGAACAGGAAAATATGTCTGGTTTGGAACATGAAACACATAAGAGTATTCCACTATTAAGGTGTATATACAGAGCTCTCCAACTCTACCGAATACTAAGAGATTGGCTCAGTTTAAAAAACACATTAATGCAGAAAGTCAGATTTACGTTATGCACAAAGAACAGACAAGCTGCAGCGTTCAGCTCAATCATATCTCAGCAAGTCCAACTCGCAGCTCGTCACTGTTGCTAGCTACCTATTGAGACCTAGTCTCTCTTGTCCCCTTCCTCCCACTCTCCAAAGCTCTCCCCCTTCCTCTGTCTCCCCGGGAAGACTGAATCTCATCTGTCTGCAGTTAGCGGAAGCCAAAGTAACTGGACTTGCTGCTGGAACAGAAGAAATATGTGATGTTAACAGTTCATTGAACTGTGAGATGAACAAGCTGGGTGTTGAAAAGGAAATCCAAGCTAAGAGTACATTTCCAGTGTTAATAAAGCTTTTTCCTTTTGTTGTATATTTCCAAACACTGATTGCAGGATGGTTGTCATCCGTTTTCTTCCGGAATTAGACAACGGGACAAATTTAAGGTACCCTGGACTCATTTATCCTTGTTAAATGATAGTTCTGTCTGCTGCATTCAGAAGTCTGCTTCCACCTCTATCCTTTGCTAAAAACCGTATAATGTCTACAACTGTTTTTGATTTTTGCAACCAAGTCTTCTGCAGCAGTTTTGAGTCTGTTTCACCTGTGTCCCTCTTTTAAGATGGAAGTGCTAAGCTGGAAAGCAAGACATGAATTTACTGGGAACAGAAGCAAGACTGCTCTCTAGCCAGAGGAAGATGCAGCAATATCTCTTCTGATATGCAAAGGCACTTTGCTTTCCTCCATAATTACAGTGTTTTCATGACCCAGACATTTTGCTGATCATGGAAAAACCTTGACACGAGAGAAACCATGAAGCCCAGTGGAAAAGGCACAGGAAGCTATGTTTATGCTATATGATAACAACAGAAGAAAATCCACACAGTTTTCCTTGAAAGCCGTGCTTTTCTTTGGAATATGATACCTGAGAGAAAATATACTTTCTCCCCCTTTATTTCTGACCACCAAGGAATTAACATAAGAGTCATGTTATTTCCACCTTTTCAGAAAATTAGTATAGGTAAAGCAGGTGGGGGTGCAAGCTACTGTTGCCAGATGTTTTGGCTCTCACACTATGAGAGCAGATGTTGCATCCAGGCTGTTCTGTGCTATTCTTGGCAGGAGCTAACTCAAATAAAACTTTGTGCTACACTTTCAGATGGAGATGAGTTTGGTTTTTTTTTTTTTTTTTTTTATTAGTTTTTAAGAGCATTATGTGTGGCAATTGCATAGCCTGGAATGATTTAGAGATTTTCTGTTACAGGAAGACCATTTGGCATTTACTTTCATGAGCCACAATGGAGACCCCATGCTGCAGTGAGGTTTGTCTTGAATTTGTGTTTGACTGTCACAAGCCATCATCATCTGCGATTGCTTCTGAGTTATATTGTGCACTCCAGAGAGGAGTATTATATATTATTCATGTCACATTAGTGTTCACAACATGTGAGGTGCTGGACAAATGCGTTCTAAGAAAACAGTACCTGCTGTGAAGAATTTACAACTGAAGTAGAGAAAGCAGAAGAAATTTAGAGGAAAAGAGATATAACAGAAAAATAAAATAAGAAAACATTCAAGGTGTCATGATTAACAGATGTGTTGTTAATTCTTTTTTTTAATATTTCATTTTATTGGCAGAGATTGTTGAAAATTTTTCAAAACTCTCCGTACGTCTGCTAAAAAAAACTTTACTGTGAAAACATGAAACCTGTTTTTGCTGTCTTCTGAAAACTGATTTTCAGAAATGCTTTTCATCTTTTGAAAACTCAACTACAGAAATGCTTTATTAAACTCTATTTTCAAAAAGTGACATGTTAGATTTGTCTTAAAAAATAAAGAAGCCCAGAGAAATTCACCCAGAATTATACTTTTCCATAAAAAAAAAAAAAAAAAAAAAAAAAAAAAAAACACCTCTCATTCCTTTTGTTAGAGTAACAAAATGATGTTTGGTGCAGCACTGACACCAGGAACTGTGTTGTATGTGTACATCCTTCACTGTGTAAGTTACTATCGCCTTTTGTCCATCCTTTGGTCACCACCAGACACATCTACTACCATTGCAGCTTTCTTCTCTGTGCTTCTGGTTCTGTGTTTCTGGCTATCAAACACACCTTTTGCCTGTGAAAGACCTGTTCACATCTAGCAACCAGACTTCTTTCAGGACTGCTTTTGTCTGCACATCCTTTGGTTGGATGCCACAAACCTATCTTTGCATCTTTCCTGTCTGCCTATCAGTACTGATGGATTCAGTGGCTCCTTTGTTGGCTGAGCTCTACACCAGACTTTCATCATCTACAGAAATGTGAGTCTACCTGATACAGACTCTTGAAAGATCTCCTGTCTCATGAAGACTACAAGCATATATCTCTTTTTGTAAGCCTGAACATTTATCAAGCAAGCTGGTAGCTTTGTAGGTGGCAAATTGTCCATTTGACTATGGGGCTTTAGTTGGCTTTTTCCAGCAGTCCTTTTTTTTTTTTTTTTATAACAGCTGATCTTCAGTGAGTCCTTGAATGGTACAATTGCCTTTGTGAAACTACAGCAGAGAACATCCTTATTTTATTTTCCTCAGGGCCTTTCATTTCAGCAGCAGCATCCTTGAGGTGTCCTGTAAAATCCTGAAACACAGAAGCAATAGCCGGTGTTTGCATCTCGGCAAGAGATGGCAAGTCCAAGTGCGCAGTCACTTTGATGTGATTTTTAGGAGTAGGGATTATGTTGCCAGTGCTAACATGCTCTTTTTAAGCTACTCATATTTCATTAAAACCAAGCAGACTGCATCACTGCAAGAAGCAGGGGAGAACCGCTGTTTTGTGTCATGTCACAGAACTGAGTGCAGACAGAGGCAGGGAGCTGGGCAGGAGCAGAGTTTTCTGCTTTATGGGAAACTCTCTGTAAAGGAAAGTAAATAAATTCAGAAGCAGATGAGCTCCTCTGGTGTCATTATCTCTTCTCTTTCAATGAAATATCACAGCCAAGTTGCTTTCAGTTGGTCAGAATGTTTTGTTTTGCACAAGGAGGAATAATCTTTTAAAAGGATAATGCTTATCTTAATTATTTTCATGTTTCAATGTTACATCACCTGGATTCAGAAATTCCACCTCAAAATTAAATACTGCAATACATTTTTAAAATATATCCAAAAGTCTTTCAATATACCAAAAGCACCACACAAAGGTCTCAGCTACCTTTCCCTGCATCCCTTTGCACTGCTGTGGAAATCAGCAACTATTGGCCTTCCTAGGTGCAATTCTGCCATCCACGTGACAGATGGCAGCTGCTTATTTTTCTGTTTAGCGTCTGCTGTGTGTTCTGCTCAGATAAAAGGAATGGCTGGGGAGCAAGTATGAAGTCTCTTGCCTGTCTTGCTGCAGCACAGTGCGTTGGATGGGGAGAAAGCAGCCCCAGAAGGGCTGCGGAGCTTCCTATGTGGAAGAGGGGCCTGAATGCTGCAGGGTCTCTTCCCAGGGAGAGGAGCAGTGTGAGTGGAGCTAAATGCAACTGAAGAAGCTCCTAACTGTAACAGCTGGCCCAAAGGAAGCCCATTTCCAACCTATTTCCAACTGTCTTCATTTCAAAAATTTCCAGGTTAAATTCAAATATTTATTTAAAATTCCCTCTGGCTTTCCAGGTGTGTTCACACCAAGGAAAAGGTGTAGCTCAGCCTGCCCTAGGATCTGGCCAGCTTCAGTTCCACCTCTGCAGCCAGCTCCATGTCCCTCACTGCTCTCACCAGGAGTTTTTCCTTGTTGTGCTTCTTAGCTGATGCCATGCTATTTGGGTCTGACAGCAGATACTCAAATCAATAAAACTGGAGTCTGGTTAAATCGCTGCTGTGTCTTGTCCTCTCCAAAAGAGAGGAATTTTGCTTTTTCAGGTTGCTGGGTGTCACAGTCCGTTATTGTTTGGGTGTTAGTTTTCTATTTGTTATCAACAGCTCAATTTTCTGCTTCAGCTGAGGTATGTTTGCAGGGTGTTGTGGCTGGGCTTTCTTTGCTTTGTTTTCTACCAGGTTTCTAGATATTCTTGCCTTGCCTTTCCTCCAGCTTATTGAATTCCTGTTGATATGAAACAGACTTCAGCATCTTAGTTGTTTTTCTCTCTAAGCTTTTCGGTGTCTTCACTGTCACCTCTGGTTTTGGTTCTCAGGGCTATTTTTACAATTTATAGTTGATTATTTTTGCTGCTACATTTTAGTGTAATGTTTACTTTCAGAAATAAACTCTGGTTTCACATTCAGAAAAGATTTATATTGGAAAAATGAAAATGCCATTGAAATGTAAAACCTGCTGAAACAAACAAACAAAAGTGTTGAAGATGTTCTGCTTCATTTATATAAATGTACTTAAAGGAACAGGTGATTTTCCAGACAGCTATCTGCAGATGGCAACTCCACCAGCAGCAAGCTCAGGGGGAGCCAGAGGAAACTGCTCTGCTGCTTTAAGAATGAGGTAGCTATTTTCCTCCAGTGCATAAATCTATCGATTATAGTCATTGCTTGACAACCTGCCACTAATTAAATTATAAATGACATGACAAGAAAGAAACACTTTAAAATCACTGGATTACTTTTTGGGACACTTTTAGTACATTCCAGCTATGCTCCATTTTTCTGAAGCAGAGTGACATCTCCCAGTGTTTATATTTAAAGTAAATTGAACCAGCGAAGAATCTGACACGTCTCCCTTCGCAGGAAACTAGGGTGATTGCTGAAGGAGCTGCGGGAATCTCTGCTAACAGCCTGGGCTCATTCCTCGATTCATTAAGAGCTTTCCCTGCTTGGTAATGCTGCCTGGACCAGCCGTGATGCCTCCATCAGCTGCAGCTGATTTAGCAGGAGGGGGGAACTTGTACAAGTGGGAAGAGAGCTACTGCCATTCATGTTGTCCCGGTGGAGAAATAGCCCCGTGACAACTGTTAGTCACAGGGCTATTTCTCCACCAGCACAATATCAGTGAGCCACGAAGGGGTTTGCAGTTCCATGACATTCCCCTGCACATGCTGGAGACCATAAGAAATAGTGCCATACCTTGCCCAGGTTTGCTTTCTAGCCCCATTTGGAGCTACGCTGCTGCCACTGCATGCAATGGAACAAGGTGGTTTTGGCATGCCAGTGCCTCACCAGGACCCACGTCCCAACTATGGGTGCTTGAGGAGCCATGTGTCACGCTGCAGATAATTAACTGATAAAGCAGATTCATTGCCTCCCTTTTTCCACCGGAAAATGACATAAATCATAGCAGATTTTTTCCTTTGATAACTTAATGCTGCAGATGTGAAGTGTTTGGGGATGAATAGGATTCAGTGTTTGTTAATGAGAGTTTAATGTCTTCATCTTCTGCATTAAACTCCAGTTAATTAATATTCATTCAATTAGAAAATGTAAAAATAAATTATACAAAATTAAGCTTTACACAGGAAGCAAGTGACCTCATTTCTGCTGTTTTCAGGTGCTAATTAGATTAGCCTCTTTCCTATAAAGAGGGAGGCACCAAGCCCTGTTAGCCCCTAGAGGGAAGGCCCTGTGGCTGTTGATAGGTCTCCCCAGGTAGGAGCATCTGGTTCCAGCCTACCCTGAGCTGGGGGAGACCAAAAACTATAGCCACACAAAGCACGATGCTGGTTTCTGTTGGTCTTTAGTTGGAAAGTTTACAGGTCAGTGGAATATTGTTGGTTTTGTGAAGCTGGGTATTGCTGGGAGAGAAGAAAGTGTGCTCAGCTGGTGGCAGGCTGGGAGGAGTTGTATGAAGTCTTGGTTCTAGTCCAGTTCTGCCTGCTGGCTCTGGTTGAGAGGTTCTTCCTTTCTTTCATGCATTTTTTTTCCCTTTTCTGACAAGATTGTCTAAACTTAGAAAGCCCTTTGGGAAATGTAATAAATGGTGTTCTTTTGGAGTTGAGTGAGTGTCTTTGAGCTAGAGAGAAGATGGAGTTGTCTGAGATAAAGAGGTGGTCTGACTTGAGCAAGGCTAAAGGAGTAGCAAAAAGCAAGCCAGCCTGAGCTGTCTTTATACAGATAGACCGCAGGGGTCCTAAATAATCACTATTATCAGCTTACCTAATATAACTTTGAAGTTGTCCTTGCTTTGAGTCAGGGGCTGGACGAGGTGAACTGCAGTGGTCCTTCCAACTTCAATTACTCTGTAATATTACGATCATTCTGCTTACCAAGATCCTGAAGCCATGCTTGTATTCTGTTGCAGAAGCACTGTAAAAGGCAGTAAGACCCAGCAGAAAACTCAAACTATTTAAAGACCTGCTGTGGATTATTGTATACTGTGCTGTAGGGGGATAGGGGCATGAAGGTTTTATGCTGTTACCTGTTTTAAAGTGTATCATCCATCACTCTTCTCTTAATCTGGCACTTTTCAGTAGCCCTGAATAGCAATTCACTTCTAAAATAGAGGGAGGGGGATGAATAAAACTCAAAGGTTGTATCTTATCTTTGCAGATTGTCAAAAGGAGAAAAGACCATTGGATAAGGATGGTTCAATTACTGGGCGTTTGGGGAATTGGTTTTGTGTATACTGTTAAGAGTCAAAAGTAGTACTGACTATCTGTGACACTGCAGTGAGATTGCTTCTGATGATAAATACTTCTTGCAAAGGAAGAGGGTATAGTAAAGCAATAAATACTTTAGAACAACTTAAAAAAATTACAACACTCCTGATACAAAGAGATGTGGGACCCAATTGTGTTTCATTATTCCGTCAAGGAGAGAAATGGGATTATTCTTAGTGTGGTACTTCTTATTTGACTCAGATCATCATAAAGACGTAGTGATTTGTGAAGGATATGTAAATGGACTACAGTGTTACAGTCACAGGCATCCTGGCAGGAAGGAGGATGTGTTGTGGAAGGGAGGTCAATGATGTTACAAAAGATGCTCTTCCTTTGCAGCCCGGTCCTGCTGTGGCCCTTCACAATAGGACAACAATAACTCTTCCAAGGCTTGCCCCTTTGTGAATTCCCGTAAAGAGTTCCATTCCATTCATTGTGCATTTTTCCTCTTCTACTGCTTCTGTATCTTTCTCTTGTTCTCTCTGCTACACCTCCGCATCAGCTAAAATATCTTAATCTTCAGAACCTGTTGTTGGTTTCAAGCCAGATTCCTGCTTTTCTTGGCTCATTCCAGCTATCACAATAGTTGGCACCAACTGTTAGGGCCATGCTTAAGGCCCCAAATCAGGGTATTGTTTACAGGAGACCTGCAGGTACTTGTTTGCCTGGTGTAGGAAATGCTGAGAGGCATGAGCTGCTGCAATCATTCACTGGAACGTTTTGTGCTCATCAGTGTCATTCAGGTGGGGTCTTAATTTGCTATGTCTTATTGAGCTGGTGAGAATTTCCAGAGTTTCAGGTTTATAGAAAGAATTGTTTGGGTCATATGATACTCCCCAGATCACAACACTAGTGTGCAGCAAAGCACTTCTGTGCATCCTTAACTCATAATGCACGCTTCAGGTCTCCTGAAGTCAATGAGACCTGCCTTTATTTGAGACCTGATGAAGTTTTCTTGCTGAATTGTCAGGTTTGCCTTTGGCCTTTAAGTTACTCATCTGTCTGGACTCAGTGCTGTTGGTAATCAGTGCAGCTCCTGGCCTGGAGACGAGGTCCAGACTCGAGTGGCAGGCAAGGCTGTAACAAACATCTCTTCAAAGGGTTAAAAACTGGTGACAGCTTCCCAAAATTACTGGATTATCCTTGACCAGAGTCCTGTTTGTAGAGGGCAGCACACTTCTCAAGTTGTTTTTGCTGTGACAAAGAAAACACAATTGTCCGTACATATCTGCCACCGAACCTCCTTGCTGAGAAGGAGGTAGAAGCCTTTGGGAGTTCAGAGAGCCCTTCCCCTGCACGCTGTTTTCCAGGAAAGTTTTTCATTACCGAAGTAATGTCTGCTTGAGTAGAGCTAACAAACACGCTGCTCCTCTTAACATCACAGCACTACAGGGTAGTTTTCTCCCTGACATTAGGTTTTTTTACCGTATCATCCAGACAATGCCTTTTCTTCTGTGAAAATTAACTTGGGAAAACTGACAGTTGTGGATATGTCAAAAAAAAAAAAAAAAAAAAAAGGGAGACCAGCCCCATCTTCCCCACCCCACTGCTGAGTCAAGAAGTGTTTACACTTGACAAGATTAATCTCACCAGCTATTTGAAGACTTCAGTAAAGTCTTTCATTTCACTGTTCACTCAGGCTGCTCAGGAAGGTTAGAGTGATTGCTGATGGCTTTGCAAACTGCTCCAGTGGACACTAAGTAAATATTGTAGGAAGCACAGCTGCAAAACACTCAAAATCCAGTCCTTTCAATGACAGGCTTCACCTGACCAGCCCAGTCAGAAGGGGAAACACCAAACCCATGACCACAAATCCTCCCCCTTATAAAGACCAGAGTCATGCTCAGATGTTTATCACCAGTAAGTCTTGATTTGTTGATGTCTACTATGATGTCTACTATGCTTGGGCAGACATGAGGTTAGAAGGTGGGCACGTACCTGGGCTGCCAGCTAGATGTTTGGTGTCAGCATGGCATGAATCCTTCTGATGTGTTGAAGACCCCTGTTTAACCCAGTGAAAATACTTGAAGATACCTGTGCTTCCATCTGATTATTGGAAACCTACTAACTACTGTTATGTGTGGAGCATTAATCACATATATAATAACTGAGCTATCAGCCAGCTACATATTTCTGCCTGGTAGATCAGAAGGGATGGACATCCCATTTCAGTTTTTCCCAGAATTTGTTTTAAGTATGGATGAGTTCCTAAGAGTTCATCAAGACCCAGGTGTTGTGTGTGTAACTGAGTCTGAATTTTCTGCTGGTACTGAACATCTCAAATATTAAACTGTCTTAATGGAAAAGTTAAAGACTTCACTCTTGGGGGCCAAGGTTCTGGGCAGGAATTCAGCAAGGGCAATCCTTGTGCACAGCAAGTAATTCCAAAGTTTTGGGGAAATTAATATAATATTGCCTCTAAGCCCAGGGAGGATCCCATCCCTCTTTCTACCATGCTTTCTCTATGGAAGTTAACACTCCAAAATAAATCCAACAGCTCTATGAACTCTTCTAGCTCCATCAAAGCTAGCTAATATCTATGATTATTTCTAAACAAATCTCTCAAGACTTGTCAGAAGTAAATATTCAGGATTTTTTTCTGCATGAATCTTGGACTATACTGGATATTAAAGTTGCACTTTTTCAAGCCCTTTGTTCCAACTTTGTATGATTCACCCTTCAGTTAAGGTGTGCCCCCACCTCTCTGTGTTCACCTGTGAAACATGTTTTTTATAGTCTAGCTCTGACCTCTAAGAGGAAGCACTACTGAGTAATGCAGCCTGACTCCTGGTGTGCTGCTTCATCCCATCCAACTCTTCTCATTTCTTCTCACATCCATTGCTTCCTCAAGAACGTGCATGCTTGCACGCACACTATAATAAGACTGGTAATGGACAGAATTTCATGTTCATTTTATATTTCTGTTTTCTTGGCCTCTGTCCAGTCTGCAAAGTCCCTCTTAGAAAATAAATAACTAAAAACACACACAACAAAACTGTTGTCTGAGCTGATTATGGGCCATCAGACTTGATGTCCCTTTCAAATTATGACCAGTCCTCAGAGATGGACAGATCTGTGCTCCTGTCTGTTGCTGATGGATTCTGTGTTCCTACAAGGGAACAGGGGGAGGGCGGGCTCTGAAGCTCGCTCTTTCCTTTGGGTGAAGAGGACATTTTCTAAATGGGATTTTATTACAGTGACAGTTCTGAGTGTGAATCACCCCATTTATGTGATATTTCCAGCAGCTCCACCAATTATGGCCACCTTTGCCATGAAGAACAAGGAAATTAACAGCAGCTAATGGACTGACAAAGCTTTCAGTGCCAAGTTGCTAGCATATGACAAGGCAGATCAGTCCCCGCCTGCCTCTTTTCTTATTTTCTTCGCTGTCAGATATTTATTGTAATAGTTGAAAGGCAGCATTTAGCTAGCGTAGCACTTTCTATTTAAGGTGCTGTGCAGAACAGTCCATTCCACAGATAAAGGGAAAAGTATGTTTGAGGATGATATTGGGACTGAAATGGAAATTGCCTTAAATGGGGCTGGCGAGCATCCTTATTATTCATTGGAATGATTTAAGTACCTGTTTTAGAAAAGAGGAAAAAGATAGAGTAAAGGGGGGAAATATTCTAAACTGAAACTGTCCTGCTCACTCATAAAATGAATTCATAACCCATCAGTGGCTCAGGGTGTCCTCCTGAGTGACCTCCAGCCCAGCCAGGATGCAGAGGGCCTCTGGGGCTGGGCTGTCTGACAGCAGGCTTGTGCGTGTTGGGCTCTTCCACAGAGGGCATCCTTGGGGAAATATCTGCTCAATCTGAGAACTGGTAATGGCTAAGGAAGAAATCTTATCCTTTACTTTACCTCAGCCTCTGTGTGCAAGAGTGAAAAGAGGCAGGAGAAGTGTCTGGTGTGGGATCCGCGAGGGACTGTCCTGTATTTAGAGTGCATGAGGGCTCCATAGTACAATTCACTTCTGTAGAGCAATTTGTAAGGTGCATAGGAAGCTACCAAAAATGTGAGCAGCATGGGAGGAAGCATCGTGGACTGATTCATCTCTCAGCTCATTGCAACGATCCCAGGACAAGAAAATGACCTTTCCCTTTCCAGTTATAGAAGGTGTTTCCATGATGGGATACTTCAAGATTTTTATGACAAGACCAGAAAGGATAATTAGAGCAGATACTGTGGTGTGTTTTTCAAAATATGGATTGTACGATTTTACCTGTGTCTGCTACAAGCCTTTGAGAGTATCATACTCCAAAATACTGGCATCTCGTGTCCCTGTTTAGCCCCTAAGAGTCCTAAAGCACTACATACCAGCATTGCATGTCATGCCTTTGGATTCCAACCAGTTTGAAGAAGTATATTATTGAAAGTGCTGTGGGGTGGTGATGCTGCCCCAGTATTCAGAGCAGAAAATGAGGAACCACAGTATCTAACTGCAAATGAGCAAGGACTATGCTTATCAGAGTGTAATTACCCTGATCTGTGACCTTGAGGGAACTGAGGCTCTGATAAGAAGCCCCTTGGAAGGGTACTCTCCTGTCAGACTAAGAACATGCACAGATATTAGCTTCTGCTGTTATCCTAGTTCTGCCTTTTTCTTCTTTTTTTTTTTTCTTCTTTTTTTTTTTTTTTTTTTTTTTTTCCCCTTCAGAAAAGCTTTGTGAGGTTTGTGCTTTTTAAGCTTCCTGTGTGGCGGTCTGAAGAAAATCACTTTCACATCCTTTTTCTGGCAGGGTCTCAGAAATCTCTGGGTTCCTGTCTGATGAACTGCAGGCAGCTGTGGTGTCCTACTGTCACCTGTGGTGGTCTGCTCTTGACCAAACTTTACTGTTTAGTATATTTAAATTCTCAGTAGCCATTAGCCCTGCAGCCTGAGCATCTCTTGTTGGGCTGATGGCATTTAGGGGGCCTGAACAAAGTATGAATAGCACTGAGGGCAAGACTGAGATGATGGTTTCTCCTTGGCCATGTGGATCTTCACACCCTGCTGAAAGATCTTTAATGTCTTGCTTCAGATGTAGGTTTAACTCTAACCCTCTCCACCTCTAAGCAAAACTAGATACAGGAAATTGTGCACCTTGCCCTACGATGCAAGATACCTCCTCAGCTGTCCTGCTTCACCACAGCAAGCTCGAGTTATCTCTATATCAAAAGGAAATAGAAAACCTTCTATTCAGGCTTTTTCTGGGAATGTCCTCCATAAGTGTTTGTCAGAGGCTCACT
The DNA here is from genome assembly GCF_011077185.1 of Oxyura jamaicensis. NCBI lineage: Eukaryota > Metazoa > Chordata > Aves > Anseriformes > Anatidae > Oxyura > Oxyura jamaicensis. Next base: position 4,836,159 of record NC_048909.1, read on the forward strand.
TTTGGTTTACATGTGGGAACTTTTCATTATAATAATAATTTAAAAATAATAATAAATAAATAAAAAGTCTTAGAAATACCTGAGGCAGATGCAGATATTTCTGAAGCTGGCTAGAATTCAAGTCCATAGTATTGGTTTTGAAATGAAAGGTCTATAGATGGGGGGCCTGGAACTTGCTATCATTGTAACATATGATCTTACTCCAAAAGAACATGATTTACTGGAAAAAGAATTAGCAGGTATATCACAGGAAGCTGTGCAGAACTGCCTTTTTGTGTGTATTTCTTCTAGCAGCTCTTTGTGGAAACCACGTGGGTACCATTCAGTTTCAAATAACCATGCCTGCTAACCATATAAGCCAATGAAGCCTAGATACAGATGTATACTGCTCACGTAAGTTGGCTTCTGTATTAGGAAACAGATGTGTTCCTTGTAGGCTTCTGAGGCTATTTAAATATCCAGTGCCACCATACTACACATAGCCCTGACATGGTTATCTTACATAACACTACTGCTTCTCTAAAGCACTAATAACAGTGCAGTGCCCTCCTGCATTAGGGTCAGCATGTGCATGTTATCTCTGACAGAATAATAATTTAATATCCCACTGGAGCAGTTCAAGAAGGGCTTTTCTGGGAAGGGAGAAAACAGAATTTTATTATTTCTCACCTGTATGAATTTGCAAACGCATCCTCAGCTATATCCCAAGTGCTATCCCAACTGCTCATATTTCCCAAAGTCCAGCACTAATATTCTTCTCCCTCTGGACGTCTCACACATAGGAAACCTCTGGAAAGCTGAAACCAGAGGAGGCTCTTTCCACAAAGGCAGTGCTTACATTTGAGGTCCTCAGCTGAGGACCTTCCCTTTATGTGGGCTCCAAGGGAACCATCTCACAGCTCTTTCCTTCGGGGTAATTTATTGATCTCAGGAGATTCACTTGCTTTATGGGCCTTTGGGAGCATCTCTCCTTTGAGGCTTTTATGCAGAGCTTTAGGGATATTTTCTTTGCAAACCAACACAGCCCTGAGGATCCTGAGCTTATCCTGGTCTGAGAATATCACTGCAAGCACTGTGTTGGCTGCTCCCAATTCTACCATCAGCAATCTGAGCTGACAATGTCCTGGTACATCTCAAACTGAAACTGCAACTTTCATTTTGCTGCTAATTGTTTGGAGTTCTTTGAACTCACGTCTGTAGATGGCACTTAAAACTGCCTCTGCCTGGTACTCCTCATAAACAGATGGAGCGTTTGTTGACGTTTCTGTGACAGCTTGAAAACTTGTCTCCTACCTCTGAGCTGAGCCCTTTCTGCCTTGTCCTCCATCTGCCATCTCATTTTAAAACTAGCAGAACAACTCGAGTGAAGCAATTCCGACTTTTTCCATCTGTGCACAGTTAATTAAGAGGGTAATGAGAGCTCCGAATGAACAAGCCCTGCATTAATTCAAGATATGATTAAGGGAAACATCCAAAAATGAAAAATATATATGTGCCTACATACATATATTTTAAAAGTCTGAGTCCCTTTTGTCTGTCCCTATACTTGCCAGTGTTATGGCTGCTGATGATAGAAATATGGAGGAACAGCTACTACGAAACTCCAAGTCTATATTCTGAACATGAAATCTGTGTAAGCAGCTCAAAGGTGGAGATGCTGAGCAGTAGCTGAGGTTCTGTGTAATGGGTCCTGCTTTTGTAAGGGCTGTGCATGCTAAGATGGGTGCTTGATACTAGGAGAAGAAAACACTTTACTTTTTTCTTTGGGTTTCAAGGGCAAGACAAAGAATCAAAGGCCTTGAGATTTGCACAAGCCAAAGAATCAGCCCATCTGCAATTAATTTAAAAGGTATGGGTCTCCATGTCATTTGCTTTTTTGGTCTTTGTTTTTCAGCCATGCAGTATGCAGTCACAGGAACCTTGAGAAACCTGAGCCAGGCAAGACCCTCTCAGTAGTTTCTCAAATTGTAATTCCAGCCTAGGCTGGAAAAAGTGATATATTGTTTTATTTTGTCATGGTTAGACTAAGATGCAGCTAGAAGCCTGGCTGGAGACCCAAGGGTATGAATTGAATAGGGTGCAAAGCAACCTTTGGTGCTGTGGAGTTTAAAGGCAGGAGGAACCCCTGCAGGTTCTGGGCAGTTGGGGTGGGATGGTGCAGAGGGCAGGCCAGAAATGAGGTGTGAAGAAGAAGGGGGGCTGCAGAGCGAAGCACAGCTGGGGAAGGCTATCTGCTTCTCCTAACACTTGTCACTTTCTGGTTTTGTAGCTTGAGTTTTGCTTTACTGGGGGTGGAAAAATGAGTGGCATTGAAAAGGCTGAGTGAATTCTTGTTTGGGTTTGTTCCCCCTCTTCTTAGCTTCTTGCAGCAGCAGGAAACAGAAAAATATTTCCAAACAAAGCCTGAAATTGGCTGTTTGCATTTTGCTTGTGAAACTTCCTGCAGCTCATAAATTGGGCTCTCATCCCCTTGCCACCAGGGAATGAAGCCGCATTAGCAGCAACTCGGCAGAAGCCTCTGCTGCAGCCAGCAGAAAGGGACTGTTCCACCTGCTAAAGGCTTTATTAATTAAAATAAATAAATAAATAATAAATAAATAAATCAACTTCTCTGTGACTACTGGTGCTCACTCATTGTGAAGCCTGTTTCCTGGTAGATGCCACTACGATGAACCCTTTAAAGCCAACCCCAAGTGATGGTTGCCTAAGGAGGCTTTGCACGGTAGCGGGGGAGCTGGTAGATCTGAGGAGCTAATGGCATTTACACACAGATTCAGAGGAGACAGCTGGGGTGCAGCGTCCCAGCCTGGATGATTACATGGAAGAATGCCGAATAGGACGTAAGATGTCAAAATATGTATTCTTTCTATTTCTAATGGATTTCCAGAGTGCTGTGGGAAACAGGGCTGGAAGGGAAATCAAGATATAATCCCCTGCCCCAAAGGAGCATCAAAATTGTCACTCCTGTCAGGCGTTTGTCTAATCTGTACTCAAAACCTCCCAGAGTGGGGATTTCATGCCTTCCCCAGGCCATCTTTTCTGGTGTTTAACTACCATTGCTGTTAGGAAGTTTGTCTTAATGTCTTGTCTGAATCTCCCTGGCTGTAATTTAAGTCCATTATTCCTTGTTATACCCGACATGGAGGAGAAATTTATTCTCCTCACTTTTTTTTTTTTTTTATGACTTTCTGAAAACAGATGTCTTCCAAAAGACACGTGTAGAGTTCAGCTTGGAGTTTGCAAGCAGGAGCAGGACCACAAGAGCATGCACTAAAGAGTCGCACTTGCATGTCATGACTGCCTTTGTTCCTTGAGGTAGTCAGCTCTGGAACCCCAGCACCTGTGCCTGGCTGATTTTGCACTGTTTTGGTGAGATTGGTGACACCAGAACTGGTAAGTGAATTGCCCAGAAGTGGGTAAGCACATGGGGCTATGGAACAAAACTCAGGTGGCACTACTTGAGTCACATGGCAGGCAGTTCGGTGGGTGGGTTTTGCATGTTAGCTTTTGGGGACACCTGGTCACTAGAACTTCTTGCTTTGGGATCTGCAGCAGTTTTCCCTGGGAATGAGAACATGTTCTGATCAAGCTCCTAGAGCTGTTATCTTACCCTGGTGACGCAAATGCTGGTTTTGAAGAGAAGATGCAAGTTTAACAGTGTCCTGAAATATTGGATTGCATTTGTATTGCGTGTGTGTGTGTACATATGCTGAAAGTACACACAAAGCTAAATGGAATTTGTAGCACAAGGCATGCAGTGATACATCATACATTTTGTTGTATTATATATTTTATATTATATATTTTGTTATATATTTATTTATTAGTATATGTATGTAGACCAGTTAAGGGAAGTTTCATGGTCATATATACCAGACAAACCCTGCGCCCAGGAAGGCCTCAGAGCAGAGGGTGGTATGGGGAGCATGTCCAGCCTCTTGAGGTTTATAAGCATGCAGATGGGGGTAATTATTGCTCCAAATAGCTGTGTGGTGAGCAAATTCCTGAGGCAGCTGGACTCCTAACACAGGAGGTGATCTGTACCACTGACCAGAGCTTCAGTCAGACTTCAGTTGGGCTAATTTTATGGAAAATAAATTGCTACAGACAGGTCTTTGTGCTGTGGTAAATGTCCAACTCCTGGCTCTAAGCCGCTACGACAAACTGTTCCAATGAAACTTCCTAGCTGAGGTTGCAGTATTCAAAAATTTTCATCAGGCTTCTGCTAGACCTCCAAACTTTTGGAGGGTGAATCTTCCCATTTTATTGTTTAACTGTAATGAGCAAGTAGTTTTGCTCAAATCTGAAGAAAATGAAATTTCTCCCCAGGCTGGTAACTTGTTAAAAGTTTCCATCCAAAAAAATCTCCCCGCCTTTCTACCACCAAGTCTGAAACTCCTTGAAATAAGGGCTAGTAATGGAAGTGCTGACAGTATCTTAACTAGAGCAGCGTGAAAGGAGTGATATAATAGTTTATTTCAGGTAATGCCATGGTGATTTTTAATTTACATAATGTCAAAAATGCAATATGTGAACTTTCTGAAAGCAAAAAAGTGGTGATAAAAACATCTATTTATTCATCCTGCCTCCTTACAGAAATGAGAGAATGAACAAAGCCACAAGGAAAACCTCAAGGCCATGGTATTTGCATGAAGCATGCTACACATAATGTACCCTAGAAGTGTTTGAAAGAGAAGCTGACCCTGTACACTTACTCTTGTCTCAAATCATTTGCTAGTTTAATAGCTTAACATTTGCAAAATGATGTTGAGTTTTTTTTCCCTTTTCTAGCATTAAAATATAACTGGTACACAGAGATCTGTGGAGGACTTCCAGGTCCCAGTGTTAATTCTCGTAACAGTTCAGCATGTCCTAGTGGTGGATGCAGGTAGTGTTACAGATGGAGAGTCTGTGAGGTCTGAAAGAGTTTGGGGTGTTATAGATCAGTGTTTTTTAGGGACTTTAAGTCAGGTATCTGCTTTTGCAGAGAAGAAATGGTGCTCATTCCTGCAGTGAGATGTCTAAGAGGTATCCTCCTGCCCCCAGCTGTGCCACTGTGGTGAGCTCTGTGTCCTTTCCATTGTTGGCTTGCCAGGCTTTGGGCCCCTGGGCATGGCCAGAGCAGGTTTAGCTCTGGGAGCTCACACATGACTTGTGCTGGTGCATGAAGGCATGGGTGGTGAGGGGCTCTTGGCCTGTGCCCCTACCTGACTCACTTGAGCCTGTGGCTATTTGAAGGACCACAGCTATCCTAACCACAGGTTTACTTTGAGATTATATTGGGCAGCAGATGTGTTACCAGTGTCCATCCCAGACTCTGAAATAACTTCAGTGGAGTTACTAAGAGGTTGCTGTGAACAGAGAAGGATTGAGTAGCTCTTTGCTCAGGAAATTAAACAGATCTGTAGTACAGCTACTGTTCCAAGAAAGTCCCTTTTATTCCAGGGTAACTGGTTAACAACTATTCTAGCAAAATCACAGTTTGGTATCACCTGTCTGTGAAAATCCCAGCTCCTAATACTGAACCAGCCTGAGTATCTTCTGGGACCGTAGTTAACCTCTACAGCCACTTCTGTTAGAGCACCATCAGATACTTATCCCTTATAGGTTATCCTATTAATTGTCTCTATAAAATGGGGCAGGCACTGTACCAATGTAGGAGGAGGAACATGTTCTGTGCCAGACAGTTTACATGAGGGGAAAAAAAAAAAAAAAAAAAGAAAAAAAAAAAAAAGGTGCCTGAAGGGAATGGGGGTGATGTGCATTGCCAACACCTCGCAGGAGCAATGCAGGAGTCTTCCAGCTGGTATCAAGTTCTCAAAGCAGTATCTTAACAGATTTTCAACATGCTGTCCTTGTACTAGCCCTCCACACAAAGGGTAAACTCCAGCTTGAGCTATTAACACAACCCAGTGTGACACAATAGCGCTTGCAGCCACTAAAGCAGTGTAGTGTGACAAAAAAAAAAAAAAAAAAAGGCTCAGAAGCTAATAGAAATCCGCATGATAAAAGAATCTGGAGTAAGAGAATCCCTTGTGACAATATTATATTTTGAACATCATTCATAAAAATAAAACAAAAGTCAATTGTAAGGTCCAGGATACCATAAAATATGAGTTTGAATAGAAACACTTAGAAGGAAAATTTGCTTAAAATCTGTGTAACCACCTTGAAGACTCACACATTTACAGTTTTAATCTCTCACATTAGTGAGATTAGTACATGCTTTTTTCTTTTTTTTTCCAATTAAACTGCATATTTTATCACTTCTTCTACTTTCATGCTATATAAACTGCCAGGAAATTACAGGTCTATAAAATGTTGCAAGAGCCTTGCCACTGTGGGAGATGGAAGAAAAGAGACAGAAGCAGTGTGGGTGGCTGCTTCCTTTTTCCCCCCTAATTTTGTCATTAGTCAATAAAAGCAAACATTTGCAGAGGCAACTGTAGGATTCAGATACATGTACACTGGAACCTGAGCTCTGAATTTGTCTGCTGAGAGCTCTGTACCTGCAGCCAGAAATGCTTTCCGAAGAAGGTGCAGAATGAGTCTCCTGCTCTTACTGGAAAGGAAACAGAGAAGGCAATGCCTTGGCACTGCATCGCCAGGTATCCCAGTTGAGTACCTATTAGCTAAATCATGCTTGCCTTCCTTATGTTCCTCTCCACTGCTGTTGGGCTGGGTCACTGTGTGAGAAAAAGCTTCTGTGTTCCTCAGCCTTTACAGCTGTGAAATGCAAAGATGATCTTCACCTTTCTGCCTGCGTCCTCACAAGGCCATTTTTCCTTCTCCTGTGCTGAACATCAGCTTATCCAGGTGTGCCTTCTGCTATCACCTTTTGCAGTGCTTGTGAGTTTTGTTTTCCTCAGACACTCGTTCCTCATGACCCTTTAGTTTAAATCTGAGATGGTCTTTTCTGTACTGCATAAGACACAGCAACATCAATGTTCCCACTTCTTTGTAGGCCTGGAAGAAAAAAAAAAAAAAAATCAACTGCAGCTCAATCTCTCCTGCTTAGACTACAGAGCAAGTGAATGTGCATGTTTCCTATTTTGCATCAGACACCACTGTTTCAGAAGATGTAGGAGTCTAGACATGTCCTGCAGTCTACACTTTTATAGCTGCTGACTGAGCATGATACTGGGTTGTACCCTTGTGTCTACTGGAGAGTACAGCAACCCTGGACCTGGTTCACTGTGTTGATCTATAGGTCCTAAACTCTGGACCCTATACAGCTGGTGTCAGATGTACCCTCTACATCATCCAAAGTGCTTTCAGGTATGTAAAGGGGGGTTGAGCATTTCTCCCAAGTCGTATACTGTAAAAAGATAGCAAATGTTCTCAGCAGAAAGGGATGCAAACAAGAAAAGGGCAGCATTTCTGGGGATCAAGGTACTTCTGCTGTAGAAAAACAAATAAATAAGACCTGAGCTTTAGGCGAGGTTTGAGTAGCTTTAGAGTCAGTCTGGAATCTGATCCACTCAATCCAGTGCTGCTGATGCCTCTAGCATAGTAAACTCAGCTCCCTTAAATGTCACTTTGGAAGGTGAACAGATGGGAAGTGGAGCTAGAAATATAATCATGTTACATTTCTCAAACTTTTTTTAAAATAAAATAGTTCTTCCTTGCAAGCACTTATCTGCCCTGTATTCTCTTCCTCCCATATTAAAAAAAAAAAAAAAAAAAAAAAAAAAAAAAAAGCCATTCTGATCTGGTGTATTTATGGAGGTGTTTGTCAATTCAAGCCAACAGCTGAATGACCTGACTTCATGAATGCTGTGCATTTCAGCGTGATGAGAGCAGGAGCATCTGCCCAGGCTCGGTCAGCTGAAGCTCTCCAAGTCCCAAATGCCACTCTTGGGGCTGACCCAGCAGTAACAAAACTTCAGATGTGGTCTTGCCTCTGACACAATGAGCAGCCTGGGAAGTGGGCAAGCACCAGGAAATGAAAGTAGAGCATTCCTCAATGAACCAAAGATTTGCTGAAGAGTCTCCAAGCAGTGTGCAAGATCTGTGTGCTTGTGTATGTAGCCAGGAGGCAGCTTGCTTTTAAAACTCCTGGCAAAGCTACTGCATACAGATTATGAGCCTGCAGATTTGAGGAAATAATGGGCAGGACTCAAAGACTCTTGCTTTCCTGCAGAGGCAATAACCAAATTCCTTCATCTTATCAACCTACATTTTCGAAACTGACAAGTGATTTGGGATGCTAATGCTTCAACAAACCCACAACAATATAGCCTAAAGAGATGAGTTTCTCAAAGATAAACTAATTAAGCACACTACATAGGACTTCCTCTCATGTTCCCAGCTAACAGCACTGGTACCTCCTCCAGGGCTTCTTGTGGATTTGAGATCAGGACCACCCACTGCATCAGGTGCCTACATGGTAGAGAGAGGGAAGGACTGAGAAAAGAGAATTCAAAATAACATTGCTCAAGGGTTATGTCCTAGCTTTGACCTTGTACTATAGTTGTTCTACTGAAGCAAGATTTGCTGTGCAAGTGCATGCATATCACCAGAGTCAGGTATCTATCAAATTCTCATGCATACCAGACAAGACCATTTGCAAACAGGGCTCTTGGAGGGCCTCAGAAGCAGGGGAAAAACAAAAGTCTCCCCATGCACACCTCTCCTTTGTAGCAGCCTGCATGTGATTTAGCATGCTGATGCTGCTAGTGCAAGGAGAGGTGAAGATGCACCAGGCAGATGTCAGTCTACCTGTGCTGAAAGATTTAGCAGCTCTGTAGTGACACTTGTGATGCTCACTTCCCTTCTGTTCTCCACCTGCAAACTGGTGACACTGCCAGAGGATCAACTGGGAATAAAAAAACTTCCTGCTATACCCTTGAGTCCCAACACAAACCCTTCCAGCCCAGTGTTGATCTGTGATTTATTTTGTTGACATTCCCAAGTGCCCAAAGCCTTCCTATCTCCTGTCACTGAAGTTGGGGGAAGAGAAAGCATTGGAAGGGTAAAAACAACTAGTTCACTCTTATTGCAGTTTGAATAGTGTTCCCATCTCTCACCTGTGTTCAGAAAATTAGGTTTAGCGTAAGGGCTTCTTATGGGAAAAAGTTTTTTTTTTCTTTTTTTTTTTTTTTCCCACTGATTTGTGTCTCCAGAGAAATGAGTAAAGCATTACAGATGAATGTGGCATAGAAGAAAGAACATATGCTGTACATGCATTTAAATAGCATTTATCTTACTTTTCACTGACGTAGTGGTGAAATATGTTCCTTTTGCTTTCAAATTTTAGGGACGAACAGATGGTAAAAAGCTTAGTTTTGGGTATTATGTCCATCAAAATAACCTGTATTGCAAGTACCTCTTACTATAATTGGAGATTTTAGCAGCAGTAGAATCTGGACTCTAGGAAAAGTCCACTGCAGACGGAGACATGCCAAAAAAAAGAGCTGTCTTTTGTGTCATTTTTTTTTTTTCTCGCTGAAGACACTATTTCCCAATAGTGTGATAAGAAATACTTACCTCTTTGGCCCTGCATTGCCACGGGTGAAGTAAAGACCAAAGAATTCATTTTCTGATTGGGTTCCCACCTCTCCCCATTCCCTAATGCACCAGCATACCTCCAGACATATTCAGTTGTCATAACCAGGCTGGGAACAAAGTTCTGAGGGATTTGAGCTGTAGCGGTTTCTTTGAGGGCTTGTTCTACTCTTTTTGCCTTCCCCTGTCATTTAAAATCTCATGAGGATGGATGTCCTGGGGATATTCCAGTTCTTCAAGCCTTCCCTAAGGTGAACCAGGAAGCACCACGGAGATGTATGAAAAGAGAAAAGGAAAGATTTGTCCAAACTCCTCCTTCAAAAAGAGAGGCTCAACAGGTCCAGGAAAGTCTTACCTATTTTATTACTGTTTGGGTAGTCCTAAAAATTCTGAAATTCCCAATGTAAAAATGAGTTTAGATTCATGTTCTGTCCCAGCTACCCTGCTTTGGATAATACTTGTTGTACCAAACCTGTAGCAAATGAGAGATTCTGGCATTGCACAAGCAAATTCAGTCAAATGTTGCAAAATAAGCCCAATCCTTTGCTTAAAGCACTGCAGAAAGGAAAAACTTGGCCCTGAAATTAAATGAGTTTTGGGGAGAAGGAGCATGTCAAATATATGTTTATACCATAGCCAGCATGATGGGAACCTCCTCTGATGTGCCTCTAGGAAGGAAATGTTTATGTACCCTACTGTTTGTAGACATGTGAATGATCTCATTATGGGTTTATATATAGACAGGCAAATTCTGAGACATTTAAAAGCTGCCTTGCCCAATTTTAGAGGATTTTAGGTTTTCTTCTTTTCTCTGGGTTTTGGGTTGTTTTTTTTTTTTTGTTGTGAGTTTTGTTTTGTTCACGTCTGGTTGTTTTTTTGGCTCTGATCAGCTTGTTCTGCTCCTCAGCAGTTTTCCTGGTTCAGTGACTCAATTTCTAATCTCTTTGGTCAGTGTGTGTTTTGCATGAATTTAATACCTGGTCAGCATTATCCCAGCTTCATGGAGGAGAGTCTCTTGCATTGCCATTTCATTCCTGCAGCTCAGATTCAGGTTAGCTAATCGTGCAGAGAGGGTCTTCTAACACTGTGTTTAGGGACTTAGGAAAAACACATCTTCCCAAGAGGAAATGTGTAATTCCAGCCACCTCGCTGGAAGAGTGCCCAGTGCAGCAGCAGCATTTAAAAAGTCACCATTTTCTGGTAATAGCTGGAGAGTAGCAAGAGTGGTGTTGTCTTCTCTCCCTTTGCTTAGGAAAAAAAAGAAAAAAATAAAAAAAATAAAAAAATAACTGCCTTGAGGATGTTGAAAAATAATTATGGGAAACACACTTCAGAAACATCCCTCATTTTTAGAGTTGTCAATCATTTTAGTCCCAAAATTGCAATGTACAATCAATGTCCCTCCCATTATTTTTCTTTCAGGATTGTTTACCTCTCAACTAAAATCATGAAAAAAAAAGTGATGGATAGAGTTATCTGCATACAGAGAAGGAATCCAACCATATTTTATTTACCTACATAAATAATTCTTTTATTTAGTGCAGACTGTATCTCACATTTGGGCCCTGCCAGACTGAGAGCTATCGTTCTCATTTTATTTATCTCCATACGCTGAAGTATTTGTTTAAATTAAAACTGGGGGCTCAGAGACCCAGAGAATGTTTAAACACGAGCGCTGTTACAAATTGTCTGGTGTGTATTTACCATGGCCCCCTGCTGCTTGATATGAAGTTACTTAATTGTGCTCATTTGCCTCATCTGTTCTATAATGCTAAAAGCACTTTATTCGTGTAGCAGAAGCCTATGTTTTTGTGTGAGGAGGGTATTATTTTCATGTCTGCTAGAGCAGGCTTGAAGTGATATTTTAGATTTTTTTCCTTAAAATGAAAGGCAACAAGTATGTTCAACTTTTTTTATAATTGAGTACTGAAAGGGATTTGATAGGGATTTTTTTTAGTAAACCTGAAAAAAATGCAGAAAATCTTAAAACAAAGTGGAAAATTAACAAAGGTCTCACAAAACACATTTTCATCCTGTTTTTCTCCACTGTTTCAGACATTTTGAACAGCTGTTTTAACCTAGGGTGTTGCCTCTTCATGGTGTTTTGGTTGAATACAAAAAATACTGTATGAGATATAATTTCCTATAGGAATAACACATATGGGGTAAAAGGTAGGGACTGCACTTCAGGACTCAATTTCTCCAAGTATGGAGCATGTTGCATGGATCCCTGATTTACTTTTAGACAAAAGTGGCCAAATGGCAGCTATGCACCAGCTTTTAGTGCCTGCCTGGGCCAGGAGATGTTATTAGTTAGACCAAGGAAGAAGCACATCTTTGTGCTTTGTATGGCATGCTTATGCATATATATTAACAAATAACACAGCTAACCTGCTAGTCAAGTCACAAAACTTGGCACGGTTTGGCTCAAATTCAGCTATATGCACCTGTGCCAGCGAGGCTCTCACCGAGAGCACCACCTCTTCTAAAAACATGCAGGTCAAACACACAGCAATGTATGTTCAAAGGATGGAAGAATAAAAGCTGAAGCTGTTTACAGCAATCTTTGGCAGCAAGACCAAATTGTAACATCCTTCCAAGTTCTAATCCCCATCCACGCTGGATTTGCTTGTTTGGAGTGCGTGTGGCTGGGCTGGCATTCAGGCACGTCCACGCTCGCTCTGTGGGTGGAAGACGAGTGCACTTCACATCCTTCTGATAAAAGGACATGCTCATTAATTGACTTTCTTCTTCTGGAAGAAGGGACTATGGGATCTAAAATTCAAAGCTGACTCTGGGGAGTGTAAGGGCAAAAGAACAGCCAAGCCGAATTGGAGCCAAGAGCCCCATTGCCAGCTGTTTGCTCTCGAGCATGGAGACGTGGGCTAAGAAGGGCACCTTTCTCTCCTGTAGTCTCCCACCCTCAAGAAATCTGCATTAAAGGGTCTCTCTGTGTTTAGTGTTCTCCATTTTTTTCTCTTTATCAGTGCTATCTGTCTCCACTTGGTTTAGGAACCAATAGGAAGGTGATCCCAGGTGGATCACCCTAGCAAACACAGCCGTGACACAGCTCAGGCATGCCTTCATAATTCCAGAGACACTTGCAAATTTACACCATGCTGCAGAAGATCTCCAAAAGGACTTGGAGATATTTACAAGCTCCAAACTGATAACTAGACCTCTGCCTCCTCCCCAAATCCACCTCTGCCTCCCTTTTTCTTTAGCACAAACATAGCAAAGCAGCTGCGGTCTTTATTCCAACACTCCTCTTAACTTGAGCTCCAGCACAACCTTCTGACAAGTAATTTCTGGAAGCAATTGTCTCTTTCCAGTGTCTGGAGGCTGAAGGTGGAGGTTATTCCTGTAAAGGAATACAGCTTTGTGTGTAGTCTTTATCGTGTTGCTCGTTGTAGCAGAAGATGGAGCCACTGAGCCCAGGCTGCATGGATTTCCCTGTAGTTCATGATGACCTGCAGTAAATCAGTTCTGCTCCACAAAAATTACTCTTTCCTATCAACCAAGAACAGAACAACCAGGGAAACATGAATTCTCACCATTGCCTTTTTGTGCAAGTCTATGCTGTGTTACCCCACTTCTGTCACTCAGTCCAGATCCTTGGGAAAAAAACAATTTTGTCCAAATACTTCTACGCAGGTAGTTATGCCCAGATGAAATAGGGAGTAGAGTAGAAACATGTCTATCAAAAGGTCACAACTTAAACTTATCCTTGTAAGAGATGATGCATTTCCATACTAGCAAACCAGATTTTAAGCCTAAACAATGTGACATTGTTCCTTTACAGAATTCTTATTACTTTCCTCCCTTGAAAGATCTTAAAACCCTTCTCCTTAGCAATTCCAGCTGTATAACTTCAACATGTCAAGGTTATCTATAATTTCTTCATTTCCTTTCAGGAGGGCTTCCTACCTACACACTACATCATGCATCTTTTATTACCACCTTAACGTATTTATAAAATATTGATAATTCATTCCGAATGGCTTTGCAAATGAAGCCATGTGGTGTGGTGTTCCCTTCAATTAGCAGCATGTTCATCTGTTTACTAAAATGACCCCATATTCAGAAGCTGGTCCTGAAAATGAACCTTTAAAACAAGCTCTTGTGTGCTTTTGGTTCTTGTGCCAATTTTTGCCTCCAGTTATATTCAACATACACCTGGAGTTTTATTTATTTTTTTTTCCTTCAGTGAAGTTTCTTTCACTTTATACTGCAGTAACTGGGGACAGAATGAGGTTAGTGGAGCTACACCATCTTCCTCTGCAGTAGCAGAGAGCAAAGGAGATGTAGCAGAGGCTTGCACTGCAGTAAATGGGAGCAGCATGGGGTTGCTCTGGATTTGTTCTGGAGATAGGAAAATGCGTTACGGTTAGCCTCCATTGACACCAATAGAGCTGAGTTTCGAATTTAGCACCCAATGTCTAAATTAACACCTGGAATTAATTTAACATCATGCTTGCTAATGAGAAAACAGAAATGCTAGTTTATAAAACAAAGAAACACAATTCAGGGGAAAGAGTAAGTGATAAGGAGGCCTTATGGAAAGACTCAGCTGCAACCTCCTTCATAAGGCAAGTTTGTTGTTAAATTTAATGGGCTATAGGTGTTGATTGGTAGAGTCGTAAAATGAACTGTTAATTTGCTATTCTAAGAGTGGAGAAGCTAAATTATGCAAATTGCTTTTAAAACTAGTCTGTTCCCAGCATACAGTATAACAAGGTAACACGACCCTTTCCACACCATTATTTTTAGGACTCTTCCCCATTGTCATCATTGGTAAATCTGAATGCTTTGAAGTGCTACAAGGCTTTGATTGCCTCTGATCTGCACTCTCACCAGTGCAGCTCTGCTAGGTGCTGCTGTGCTGTGTCAGCTCAAAAAGGGCTCCCTTTTGTCACCTGTGTTTGAGCACCTACATGAGTGAGATTTTAAACTGACAGCCCAAAAGAGGCAGTGATGCTTGTTGCTTTCAGAATGACATGCAGGGAGAGTGCGCTGGGAAAATGAGTGAGCACCTTGGCGAATATGCAGGCTTCATTCATCTCCTTCACAGCTGCATCCGCGTCGCTCTACGCCGAGGCTGGGAAGTGTCAGCATTTACAGTTTATGAAGAATGAAATGTATCCTGCCAGATCTGCTGCCTCCGATGCAGCTAGGAAAATGTCAGCCCCAATGAGTTCAAAATGAGCACCTGAGCAGATGAAACACAGTCCGTTACAATCAGCACACATGGGGCAACAGGTAGTGTGTTCGCTGAGTGCGGTGTGATACATAACAATGTGTGCTGTGGATGCAGAGAGCTGTCTGGGGGTAATGCTGAACATCTCACATCTGATGTGTGAGCTGTCCTGTGCTCTCTGTGGCACAGACATGATGTTGGCACCAGCCCCAGCCCCGCAGATTCTGAAACTTTGTCCATGACAATATCAAATGTGCTTTTGCTCAGAGCAGCAGTCAGTGGACCGCATTTCTGTTGAATCAGCCAGGGTTCATCCTGAAACCATCTCCTGCTTCACAGGATGCGTGCCTCAAACACCAGAACCATGCCAGTGGTATCTGGCAAGGCTGGAGAGGGGACAGGGCAAGGACCTGTGTGCTCACCTTCATGACATGCATCACTCCTTGAAATGAATGGATTGGGTCTCGCAGCGCGTAGTTGTTATTCCAGGGCTCTCTGCAGGCTTCCTTCTGTCACATTTTAGCAACTTCTTTGGGAGCCATAATGCTTACAGCTGTAACTTATTCCTTAAGAAATGTGAACATCAGGAATCTTCAGGGAGATACTAGATAAACCGCGTTGGCCATAGAGTAGCAGTTTTCTATGTGTTTCAAACGGGAAGTTTTCACAGGTTGTGGGATTGCAGTGTAGATGAAGACTTTTCAATATTCATAAAAAATAACTTCCAAGTGAGCAATATTTTTTACCAAAATTGCTTTTTTTTTTTCTTTTCAGTGAGTTAGAGTAATTTGTACTGGTAGGCGAGCAGAATTCTGCATCTAATATTGACACTGAAGAGAGGTATAAAAGCTATTACACCCAGTGCCAATAGCTTCTCTTGTCTAATCAAAACAATGTCAAATAAGTAAGAGAATAAGAATGAAACAAGCCAGTTCTTTCCAACTCACCCACCCTTATGAAAAAAGAAAGTGTGATGGCATTTCAGATATTTGGAGCAACCAGTATGAAGTCTTGCACAACCCTCTGTTTTGCCTTTGTGATGTTTGGTTTTTTATTATTATTGCTATTATCATACTCACAACTGTTAAGTGAATCACTGAGGTTTCAGCTGAATATCCAGCAGAAACATGCCTAGGGCAACAACAGGGTTTTATTTATTTAGGTTCAGAAACAAGGAAGGGAGGAGGGGCTCTGTCATATGTCCATCTTCAGCTGAACGTTGCGGATCTGTTTATCTAGACAAAATCCATTTCCTTGGCAAATCTGCCCCAACAAGACCCCCTGCCTCATGCACCCTGGGATGAGGGGCTTCTGCCAAAGGACAACAGGCAGAAGTGGGGAGCAGCGCAACCCACGGTTCCCTGGCACAGGGAGAAGCTGCTAGGTTTGGAGGAGAGCAGGGGGCACCCCCAGCCCCTCTGCTCTGATAGAAAATGTCCAGTGCTTGTAGCCCCCATCCCTGACTCCTTGATTCCAAAGGTACGTGGATGTCCTCTCTTTGGGTTGGAGAGGGCAGTCGTGCAGGTCAGGGTGGAAGGCCAGGACTGTGGTTAAGGCTGTGCATGTTGCTGGGGAGTGTTACAGGCAAACCCTTCCTATTCTCCTTGTTCTTCCAGGTGGAAAATGGAGCTTGACCCAGGGAGGCATAGGAATGTTTGGGCAGTGGCTGTTCTGCGGGAAAATGCACAGGAGGCCGTTGTGGTTGCTGTTCTGCTCTATGCTTTGTAGGAAGACGTTTGTGCATGCAGTACGGTAGGTGACTTGTTTCAACTAGTTAAGACCAAAGCACCTAGAGTGCAGCCATCCATAGTGCAACTGCAGCTCTCTCCGTTGAGGCAATGACACCTGATATGCCAAGAAATGAGCTGTGAGTTGTGGGTAGTTTACCAGTCACCTCTGCAGTGAGCAGATATTCATGCAGAAACACCAAAATCCCTCCACACTACCTCAGGCATGGCCTGGGCTCAGCATGAGGCCTCAGCAGCCTCTCAAAGCTTGGTTATCCCACAGCCAGGCCATGGGGCTGAGGTTCCCACAGACAGGCTTTGGGGCAGGGGGAGGAAAGCTGCTCGCTGTGGCTCCCCATGCTGAGCACTTCTCATTGCCCAGCTATCAGTGTTCAAGTCAACAGATTTTTCCATACTGAGGGGTCAGACTCTCACACCTCATTTCTTTTCATATCTCTGATTAAATACTTCCCTTTAAGTACACCTGCTGATATCAGTGGTTCCAAGAAGTGGGCTTGGTGTTAATATTCTGATATTGTTGCTTTGAGAAGTACCTTGTGCCTTGAGGAGCCTCATTAGGTTTGTCGAGATTTCTCAAAGAGAAAGAGACCTCCCAGCGTGGGAGGAGGATGCCAGAGTTCAGCCGTCAGCTATCAGCAATAGGCCTGGCCTAGAATGCCCCTGACTTTCTGGAAACATATGTTAGTTGACATTTCATTGATTTCAAATATAGAATTTCTTTTTTCTGAAATATAATTACAGGGCAATGATGTTTATTTTATATCTTAGTACATTTCTATAGTAACAGCAGTATGGTTTATTCTATTTTAAATTAATCTATGTATGAAATAGATTTATTCTTAACAAAACCAGAGTAAAGTTATCCTATACAGGGAAGCCAATCCTGTGGGCAAAGCAGGCTGGGTGGTGCAGACTCTGCCCTGCTCTGCTGCCAAATGTCTGGGGACACAGAGCTTCAGACTGTTCCGTTGTGCCTAAAATGGAGCTGTTCTCCCATCACACCTTAAGGGGTTATAAAAAAAATTTTGGACTGCTCTCTGTTCAAAGAGGCTGCATGCTGGCTTTCTCTGCTGTCAAAGGAGAAGAAGCAAAGGACCATATACAGCTGTCTAATTCAGTATGTTCGTCACTCTCAACCTCAGATGCTCCTCAAGTATTTAGGCAGCTCCCTCACTCAGCAGGATGCCACAGATAGAGCTAGAACAGTTCTTCCTTCCCTTTCTCCCACCTCCCCAGGGACATAGATGTGCAGCCAGGGAGCCAGGGACATGTCTGAGCAGTGCCGGTGCCACAGCACGCCTCTCTTAAAAGCAAACAGCCCATCCTGCACCGCAAATATTTGTCTCCTGCACACCGCAGGGACAAACCTGAGCACAGGAGAGCATCTGTGGCAGCAGTGAGAAGACGTTAATGAGTCCTTGCTGATAAGCACTATTTACCTGCTTGGCCTGACCTCCAACTGATAAAACAGATGCACAAAATGGCACACGCTGCCACGTCTTGGTGCTCTGCTCCACTTGAAGAGAGCACTCTTCCTCCAGCAGTGCCTCCCAGCCAGGTGTATTTGCATGTTTTTTCCTCCCCTAATTTAGTCTGATGTCACTGAATGACGTTCATGGGGCAGCAGTGAATTGTCTTTGTGCTGTCTCACCACCTGCCCCAGCTCTGACCTTCTGCGGGTGATGTTTCCCCTTTCCTCGCAGCGTGTGCATGCTTTTGATGGTCTTTGCTTACATGGATTAAGCTGGGAAGGGGATAGAAGAGGCCACCTGCCTTTTTATCACGTCCCAGATTAGCCAGAGCTGGAGATGGAAGATCAGCCCAAGTGAACTTGATTAGCGGCTGATGTTTAAGTGCTTGGGAGATCTGAATTTCGCATAGTGTTGTGCAGTCACTTGGACTATAATCCCAGCCCAGTGCTTAATGATATAAACAGTGCTAATAACGCTGGGTCACCTGTCTGGGGAAGACAGATAAGGGACGGAAAATTACGCACATTACCATAGGTAATCTACTCCCAAATACTGTTGAGTGGAGACCTTGATTTTTATTTCATTCCCCTTATGTTCTTGCCTTGATTGCACAGCAAATAAATTGGAAATTTGGAATTAAAGGGTCTGCTAATTCAAATTGATCTGCAGCCGCCAGCACCCCATTCCCCACAGAAGGTGTAAATGGATCCTGGTATCTGCCTTACGACAGCAAATCTTTAGTCTCCCTTGCTGCATTTTCAGAAATAGGGGAGAAAAGACGATTTTCAATGGCATCAGGAAAGGGAAAAGTTTGCAGAGGGAGCAGGTGATGTTCTGCTTTATTGTATCAGACAAATTATTTGCTAGCAGTTAATATCCACAGTCCTATTTCTGGCCTTACAAATCAAACAGAATCTTCCGCTTGAAAGTCACGCTTAACTTCCAGGACAAAATGCAACTTATTCTGCCCTTTGGAGGGAGCTGAACCTGCAACAGCCCCTGCTGCCAGTAAAGGGGGAGCTGGTGTGGAGCTGGAGACTGTGGGGCAGCTGGCAGTGCCCCCACCACTTCTTGGATGAAGGACTGGCAGGGGAGCACAGCATGGAAGGGGGTATTAATGTGGTCTGGTAAGGAAAATCAGTCCCAGCGCTCCTGGGTGACTTTCATGGGCATAACTCTTGCTTCTTGCCTATGAGAACAGATGAAATAATAAATAGAGGGAATAAATGAATGTATTTATATGCACAGCAGCAGAACTGATCGGCGTTTGCAATGCCATAGGCAGGATGCCAGCTTCAGGGCAATGCCACAGGAGATGTAGGCTCAGGAGACAGCTCCCTGCGGAGCCAAACAGCGGCTTGCAGGGGATCCTAATCAGGGAAGCCCGAGTCATGGCAGTCCAGCCCTTAAAATGCAGATCTCATTGTAGAAAGGTTTTATTTTATTTTATTTCCCCTGTATTCCTCCTCACATGGATGCAAATTGCTTGGGGCCAGTTGGAGTCACCTGCCGTCTCTCACCTGAGCGTAAGGCCTGCAGGGTGAGATGAGTATGGTGTTGAATGATTGGGTCCAACTTTGGAGCCCGTGTTGCAGCTGCCACCCACCAGGCTGGAAACTGCAGATGAAAAGTGCCCTTTGAGCAAAGTGAAAATAAAGAGAAAGCAGTTCTGTTACTGTAGATTACATTTCTCTCTGCTGCTAGCCATGTGACAGACAGACTGTGTTTCTCTATTTGTACCTGGAACGCTCCAATTTCTCCCGATAGTCTTAAAACCTTATTTTTAAATCTCTCTTTTGACACTTACACAGTGTGACTTGATTTGATAAATAAAACCTTCTGGTGCTGTTGTTCAGGTCTGAGATTAAACATTTGATGCTCTACATAAGGAAATGTTTTTGATGGGTGAATTTAATAGCTATTGGTTACCACCAGAACTAAGTTAATTGCAGAGGGTTCAATCCACAGGTGAGTTGCAGTAGTACCACACAGCCAAGTCTATGAATGCAAAAAGACCCCTCATTATGGATTGTCTCTGCTGAACAACATTTCACACTGTTTGTGATAATTTGATGGCATTTTATTTATGAGAACAGAACAAGCAAAGTTACTTTTCCAGTAACTCAGAAGCGACACAGACTAATTTTTAAAATTTATCATGGAAGATATTTTTATTGCTCTGGAGCAATGAGAGCCATATCTGAGTCATCCTTCTTGCTGATTATGTCTGGGTGTTGAATAATACTGCAGTCTTTGGTACAAATTCTACATCTCAAAGCTCCTGATACTTGCACCTCCAAGTATTTAAGGCACACTGGTTGATAGAGTTACCTCACCATGGCAGGGGTAGGAACAAGCACTCAGAGAAGAGGTGTGCACACCATGTACAGTGAACATGCAGCAGGGTGAGGGAATAAATACAGGATTGGACCATTACCCACTTGAGCTTGCTACTCATGTTTGTTGCTTTATTCATGATATTAATAATTATTTGCATGACAGCAACCACCAGAGGCCCAAAAATGGACCCGTCTCCATTAGTCCTTCATGTCATCCTGACTGGGCGCTGTCTGTCTCAGGGGGCTCCCGATGTTGCAGGAAGGGGAGACTGGGAAAACAGAGAAGTGACTGAGCTTTGTGCAGTGGAGCTGGGTATGGTCCTGTGTTCTGGCAGTCAAGCCAATATATTGTCCTCCAGTTCTTGGCCATCTTTGTGTCATGTAAAAATATTGGATTTTATTTTTTTTTTATGTGAATCCAACAGTTCTAAATGGTTCATTTACTCAACTTCTGTGCATTGTGGCTCATGTTGTCCTGTGTATGTTGACTCTGAAGTCACTTTGCATGCAAGATCTGCCCTGTACTTATGAGGCTGTTTGGGGAAGTAGAAATTATCCACAGCCCAGCAATGCAGAAAAACATGTGCATGTTCAACCCCATTTAAACTCAGGCTGGGAAGGTTAAATGTTCTGCAGTCTGTATCACTGAGATACAGTAAATTCCTTTGCAGAAGTTTGAGCTTGTCTGATTCTGCGAAAAAATGTAACAGCATCAAAAACATGACACGCAAAGGTCAAGGCAAATTGATCCGCAAGAACTATCAGCTACAGGCAGCTCTCTCCTTATGCTAGTTTTGATAAAGACACTTTATATTTTTAAATATCCATACATATGCATACTTAAATATCTGTATAGGTTTAAAGCCTCATTTGTCACATGCTGTAGTTGTTGACTTTGCTGTATGTTGGTGTTATACATGTATAAATCCCAGCATGGTTGGGGTCTAGCTACTTCAGATACTGAATCTCGCCCTAGATTTGATCAACTTGATGCTCCTGCACTCCTGGGCTCACCTCATTTTCTAAATTGACTTTGAAAGAGGGCAAACTGAGGCTAAGAGGAGATAAGTGACCTGCCCTGTCACATGAAGAATTAATAGGTAAATGCACAATGCATCCAAGGAGCCCCATCTTTTGTTGAGCTTTGGACCATTTTTGCATCCCACCTTTTTGCAAATTCCACTGTGGACACAGAGTATCATTTCCACATTGATTTTCCTGGACTCAGCCCCCTAGTTTTAAGATTACTGAAGTGGTAAAATACCTCCTGGCATTAAGGACAAACAATCTCAGCTGTTGTCATGAATGCTATTGATCAAAGATCACTTAAACTAACAACATTACATCATGTCACCCCTGTTAACCAATTTGCTTAATCTGTCCACGTGCACCTGCACTGGTTCCTTAGTTTACAAAGATGAGGCAGGGTAATTCTTATGGAAATTCTAGTCATATAAGTAATATGGGATGATTATAAATGTATAGATCTTGGTTCAAGGTCTTGCTTAAGAAAGCTGATACTCAGTCAATTCCTGGAGATTTTCAACACAAATAATAGCTTACAGTATGCAGGCGGCTTCCTGGCCTCTTGCCTGAACCCTTCACGGTCTCTGTTCCGCTCATGGACTTCTGCATTTATAAGCACTTTCTTTTATCTAACCCTGAGAGACCATCATGTTTTATTTACCCTTCTTTTAGCTCTACCTATACATTTCCAGCTACACAAAAATCAATAAGCATGTTGCTAATTTTATCTGGAAAGGAAAAAAAAAAAAAAAAAAAAAGGAAGGAATTTACAAGAAGATTAAATGCAGTTGGTTTTGAAGGCTAGCTTTTGAGGTTTGTGTGTGTGTGTGTGTATATATATAATATAAGTTTTCCAAACTGACTTTCTTTTTTTTGGCAATTATTGGCACAAGCACGGCTTTTAGACATCTGTGTACTTAATTATGTTGCAGTTCCAATGTTTTTGTAACTGATTTTTGATTTGTGCCTAACTTTTATTACTGATGCAAAATTAAGATAGCTTGATTTTTTTAGAACAACTTGTTAATGGAGCACTGGATAAGACAGGTGGTCCCAAGGCTGGGAACATTCATAGGACATAATCATGTCCTCTGATGGGGAGGGAAAAAACACAAGATTTTCATACTAGGACCACTCGACTATATTCCTAACACTGCTCCAAGTGCTCAGAGGTATCAGCTAGGTTACAGATATTCTCTGTGCCTTTGTTTCCAGTAGGTAATGGTAGCTGTATTTATATTGACAATTGCCAAGCAATGAGAAGAACTGAATGTTGCTGTGCTTATGGCTCAGCCTTTCATTTCAGCATACTTTCCACCTTTCCTTTATTTCTGTTTACCTAGATCTCTGTGGTGTGGTATATTTCAAAAAATATATGTATGTATTTTCCTTGTGTGTGTACCTAGAGAATAGTGAATGAACATGCAGCATAAATTTAAAAAATAAGTAAATTAAATATTGCAGAGCAATCAGTCTGCCAGCAGAATCTTTCAAAAGCACAAATAATATTCAGGAGAAAAATAACACTCTGTCCATTTATTTGATTCACTCATAAGGAAGAAAAAAAAAAAAAAAAAAAGAAAAAAGAAAAAAAAATAGAGAGAAAGAGAGAGAGAGATGACCTTGTTTGCTCTTAATTCTGAACAAAAATATGCTTTGGACCAGATCCTGAAAGATGCTGAGTTCTGAATGTTAGCATTTGAACACCTGCAATGCAATACGCACCTTCATCCTCTGACGAATTCGGTAGGAATTAAGCATCCTCAGCACTTTGCAGGATTGTACCTTTTGTCAGGAGACTATCAGCAGGCTTGGGTGCTTATTTGGAAAGAGATACTTCATGTGCTGGCATGATAATAACTAGATCTAGAAGTATCCCCCTGGAAGTAGGTACTTGCTTTAGATCTCATAGACATTGTCTTAATTGTGCTCTAAATCAGCTGTAGATGAAAGACAGCTCAGCCACAGGCAGCAGAGCAGACTGCACTGGTCTCTGGTGATGCTGTGTATCAGCAACCCCAACCAAATGCTTTCTAAACAAGGCTCATGTTTTGTGCCATAAACTCTGCTGGGTTATTACTCAGAGTAAATGCATCTGAGCTAAGGTGTTTTGGTTTTTGTTTGTTGGGTGTGTTGTTTTGTGGTTTGGTGGTGTTTTTTTTTGGTGGGGGAGTGGGGATAGTCAGCTTAGAGAGAGGGTTTTAAAAGGAGAAAAGATTATTTTTTCCTGGCATCATTTTGTGTTAAATGTACACTTGGCCATTTGCCAAAATATTTAATTTCTTTGCTGTCCGTCCCTGATGAAAACAATTTAAGATTTATTGAATTTTTCTTATCCTGGCTTGAGACAAGGTTAAGACTTAATTATTTTTTTTTTTCCTCCAATGGCTTTGTAGTCATTGCCTAAGTCAAAACTGCCTTTTGATGTGCCGCTGGTGCCGGCTGTCTGAGGTTGTAAGTGATCTTTCTGGAAATGCTTTCTGCCCTGGACATTGGTGACTGTGCACGTTTGTGTCTGCATATGTGTCAGGAGGAGAGGTGGTGTGCAGGGAGCCCTTCTCACTGAGATTCGTTAATGTGAGAGAGATTAATCTGTGCTGCTTCCAAACTGGTCCGAGGCTCTGCCTCCTACTCCAAGGAGAGGACAGCACAAGGAGATCTCAGGGGAGGTGCTCTGATGACTGTTGGCTCTTTGGAGGAAGAACTGAGATTTTTCTGTGCACTGCACACCCCTAAACAGGGTCTCGGGTGTTGATGGGGATGTCTGGGCAGGAGTCCAGCCGTACTAATAACAAAACACTTGCAACCTGTGTTTGTAGGATGCCCTTGCTGAGCTGTGGGGTTGATGGCCAGCCTCACATCGCATAGCTTAGCATTAGCTCTTAGACTGTGCCACTCTTCTCCATCACCTTCTCTGCAAATCCTTACCGGGACACAGAGGGAGAGAGAAAAATCTTCTTAAGCTACTGTAGTGATCGAGATTTGGTCGAGGGCTAGTCCCTCTCATTTTAGCCGAGCTCGCTTTTTGTTTTAATGACCTCCTGCTTGAGCAAGTTCTGCAGCTTGAGTTCAGCCACAAAAATTAATGGGAGCATTCGGAGGAGCTTGATTAGCTCCAGTGTTATTCTCAAAACCCAGAGCATCACCTAAGGAAAATGTTAGGTATGTTTGTGAGCAATTATTTCTGTGGTATACACTCCCCTTTCCATCCCCGTAATGTAACCTGATTCACTTCCACAAGAACTCATGTCATTCAGCTAAAATGCTCTTCCAGGAGTCCGACTGATGCTGACAGCTCTGCGCTATGGTGTGCTACGTTCCTGTACCATTTCATTATTGCTTTAACCTTATTATGTTATGAGAACCTCCGTGTGGTTTAGTGCACTGAATAAGTGGTGCAGGTCGCTAATGCACCTCTAATCTGGTAATAGATAATTAATAACGATTACAGCTTTGCCGCGTGATCCCACTTTCCTTTGTGAACACTTTTCTACCCTGTTGCCAGCCATCTGCTTACAGGCACCACCGTGAGCGAGGCCTTTCCCATGTCACCCACTAAGGGATATTACTCCCCGCTGGCCTTCGCTCCCTCCAGTTGTATCCATGTGTCCGTGGGTCTGTCACAAGGAGTGCACAAGCCCGATGTCATGCTCTGTGCTGGTGTTTGGCAAGGACCATTCCCAGGCTAATCTACAGCTCATCATTTCTGGAAGCATATGCTGCTCAGATTGTGTGAGCAGAGGGCCAACTTGCCGGCTTTGTAAACCGAGTCAGATCCTTGTTTCCAGCAGCAGCCCTCTTTTGACTTCAGCTGAGCTATGCTAGTTCTGTACTTTGATCTAGCCCTGACCACTCGTCCTCTGCCAGGCTGAAACCAGCAGCCTGAAGGAATTGATGTTGCCCACATATTTGGAAATTCAATAAGGTCATCTGCAGCGTAGATTCTTGCATGAGGGTAAGTAGGACTTTTCATCAGCGTAAAAGCATGTAGCACTAATGCTAACAAACTTATCATGCTGTGCACTGACAAGCCAATCCCCCATGGCAAGAAACACATGGCTCGGTTTCCCTGGACAGAACTGAGCCGTGTTTGTTTCTCAGCATTACTACGACAAGAGGATTTCTTTTAAAAATATTTATTTCCTATTTTCTTTTTTCCCCTCCAACAAAACATTTCCCTAGGCACAAATTAAAAATAATAACTGCAGTGTTCTCTGATTGTTAGGAGAACTCTGAGCTGGAGCTTTATAACTAAGATGGGTCTCTATCATAAATCAGAGGAGCCCAGGCTTTATGGCAGGTTGAGCCACTCCTGGCCAGAGATGGAAAAGGTCAATTCCCCCCTGAAAACAGTTTATGTGCTACCTACCCAGCTCTCCCGGCAAGCTCCAGATCCACTGAGCATGCAGAGCACATTAACTCTGCTCTCACATGTACATCCAGCAATGTGCAGGCATGTAGCTGGGGGAATCCCCACAATGGGAAATGGTGGGACCTGGGCTGCCATCACAAGACTTTTTTGCCCCCTAGGAAAGAAAGGAAGGGCCTGGCAGGTTGCTGTCTGTCTTCTCCAATGCTGTATTTGTGTAAGTCATAGATGCAGTAAGAACAAAAGGGACTGGGGAGAAAGCACTGCAATGTTGCATCAGCAGAGCAGTTCATCCACCCCACAAACCATCCATTGGGATCATCTCTAGGAGATGACCTGTGCAGCCAAACACCCACCAGAGGCACATGTGGACACATGAAACACCTACACCATCTTCCAGGCTTTTAGCCCCAGCTACCTGTAGTAGCTGCAGGAAAAGCAACAGTGCTGCAACCTCCCAAAGCTGTATCCACCCACTGACGATGCTGAGTTTCTCTTTTGGAACCACAGAAAGAAATGCATCCTTTACTTTTTACTTACAAATCCCCAAATGAGCATAACACTACATTTCTGCCAGATGTCCAGAACATATTCCCAGATTTCTTTGGACTGAGAGCTGAGATACTGTGGATTATATTGATTATACGTTGTGTTAGTATACAGACAGCGTATTGCCAAGTCCTTAAATAACAAATAGCGTTGCTATGAAGAATTCTTCATCTGTCCAACAGACAGGAACAGCCCAGACAGTACCAGTAAAGGTAAAAAAATAAATAAATAATTGTTAAAAAAGGTAAACAAACAAAACAAAACAAAAAAGTGGGCCAAATTCTCTACTGTTCTATACCTCCTCAGTGCAATCTCCTGAAGAGCCAATAGGATTGTTTGGGATGTCATTCAGACTAGAATATGGCCCTTTAATATTTGTCCAAAGAAAAAAACTTTTCACTATTTAATATCCATTCTGGTGTTTGCTTTTCCAAATGTGTAAATACAAATCAATAAATGCTCTTTCCAGATGTCCTGAGATGTCTCTGACTCAGAAGAAACTCCATGGGCTCCACTCAGAGGTAAAACTGCCTCCATCTTTGGCAGAAACCAGAGGAAGGCAGAGGAAAGCAGGGATTTTTCATTCTCCTTACCACTTGCAAGCAGTGCCTATAAAGCATCATCAGGAAATTCTAGGGAGATTTTATAAAGTAATCCAACACAGATAGTCCCATTTAGTTTCTATAGAAAGTCTATAGGAAACGTTCTAGGAAAATCCATTGAGATTTCTAAGGGCAATGTATCACAGCAAATGGCCTCTTTAAAGCTTAGCAGACCGACAAAAAGCGAGAGCATGCATATTATTTATTTTTCAAATGGGACCAGGGTCATGTGTGTTTACAAATCAGCCCTTTATTAGAATCCTTTTTAATAGGGCTTTCCTTAGCACAGCTCCTGTTCGGATTAGCAGGCATGGACATGAGAGACAGTGGTAACATCAGTCCATTAACTTATCGCCTGTGTGACTGCCATCGAGTGCCATCGGACATCCACCGACAGTACGGAGCCAAGCAGGAGGGTTCCTTCCCCAGAACTGCTCTGACATATTGGTAACCCCATCAATCCCATCTCAACTCACTTAGACCATGCTGTTATTAAAAACTCTCTTCTGAAACATCAAGATATGGACGTGAGGGCCAGGCTAAGTCTCACCACTGGCTCCTGCAAAGCATGTTTAGATGCCCTAAGGGCTGTCTTCATAGTGCAGCCTTTGCCTCAGGTCCTAGTGCTTACCAAGCCACAGCCTTTTTTCTTTTCCTTTTTCCTTTTTCCTTTTTTTTTTTCCCCTGAACTTTCTGGAAGTCTGAGACCAATGTCCTCGATGCTGGTACATCCATGCTTGTAGGGTGTGCTGCTATTGATAGCTTTTTCTGTGTGAGCTGAGCAGTAGGAGGTAGCTCCTGAGATCCCATCCCTTTCACCTGCAGGAGTTAATGTAGTCTCCAGTGAAAGCTTTCATTCCAGAATAACACCAGGACAGTGTGACCCAATTGGCAGAGTATCTGGGAGACCTGGGTTCACTCTCCAGGTGTCCTGCTGGATGAAACTGGTTGAGACACTTCATCTTCACATGCCTCGCTTGTGAAACTCAGTTAATGATGCTGACCTTGCTCAAAAAGTGCTGAGTGCTCTTCACCATCAGTGCCCAAGACCCGGTGGGTTTTATGACTTATTATTTAAGCCATGTCACTCTGGTAGCTGTTAACTAGAGAACATGGGAGTCACCAGCAGCTTCCAGCATGACTGCAGGTCGGCATCTGTTAAGTGAAGAGTCCACCCAAGTTAGTGCTATCTAGCTCTGATATGCCCTCACACTCACCCTCATTTATCAGTTCGTAAATTATTCCCTGTTCTGTTATCTTTGCATTTGGTTCATCAAAGCTTTGGACAAGACAAATGCATTTTTACAACCCTGGGAGACACAAAAGCTGCTCACTGCCCCTACTTGCATTTACATCCATGTGCCTGGGACATATCTGTACAACTCCCACTGCTCATCAGCTGCTGTTTTCCTCAGTCTTTGGCTCTGAGGCATCACCTTCATGCTGCCCATGTGCCACACCAGTACGAAGCCCCCCCGGAGCCATCCACCCATCTTGGCCGTGGAGTAAGGCAGTGCAGTTCCCATCAAAGACAATGGCAAACAGACCGCTTTGTGCCTGGGGCTGAATTTGGCCCATTATTTACAAATAATTTAAAGCAATTCTGTAAATGTTTGTGTGCCCAGAGGTCTGGGGATGATTTACAGCTCTCTCAAATTGTGTAGACCCTTGATCTGGCGGTGTCATTCACAGTAATGGGATGTCTCAGCTGTCCAAACAGAGACATGTTTTAAATGTTAAAAATGTTCTGTGATCGATTTTCTCTGTTTATAGTAAATGCCTTGATTAGATTCTCTTGTAGGCACTTTGAAGGCAGACTCCCACTCACAGTCTTCCCGTATTATGAAATCTAGTTCTTTCTTTGTTCTGCTTTTTATTTTCCCTCCCTTAAATGAATTTAGTTCTTGAGAAAGGTGACTGATTGATGGCCTTGAAGACTGAGGCTTTCTGAAGCAGCATCTTAGGAACATGGCTCTACTGCCTGACCTCCGGGCAATGGGGTGGAGGCAGAGGTGCTTGAGATTTGGATCTCCTTGGGACATGAGGAGTACCCAAGCCTGCTACTTCACAGCCTCAACACTAAAGTGTTTACCTTCATCATTTAATAAAATGCAGTCAGATTCCATCTTTGTTTTATCCAGAGAGAACTGAAATTGTGAGGAACCAGGTGATATGCTAGAGTTGGGAAAAATTGAAGAGCTAAGGTGGAAATGGACAGAAGGGACCCTAGTTAGGTACTTTAATCTCAGTTTATTCCTTCATCAGATTTGTACATCTTTATTAAAAAAAAAAAAAAAAAAAAAAAAAAAAGTGAAAAAAAAGTGAAATGTGCTCTGAACTGGATTGTGACCATCATTTCATTTCCCATCCATCACTAACCAGCCATTAAAAACAATGGCTTTCATTCTCCCTATTGACCTGGTCTGTAATCAGACCAGAGACCTTGAAATGTAAACAACACTTTATCCTATTAATAGATCCATGAGCTATCCAATTCCCCTGGCAGTCATGTCCCTTCTTCTTTTTTAATTTATTTTTTATTTTTAATAGAAATAGCTCCACTTTAATCTGTGCATCTCTATTGATCAGGAGACCAAGCCTACTTGATGTGCATTGTGCAAGGAAGTATGACACTAAGTATGACACTAAGAGCTTGTGACTTAGTATGAAAGGGATGATCTAATTTTCACTAATGAACTTTAAAAATAAAAAATAAAAAAGTTGCAACCTTCCCTTATGGATTACTTCTCTTTCCCTCCTGTTGGGTTTCGATGATCAGCCTTCCTTCCCTATCTCACACACTTTCCTTTTTTTCCTGACCCTTTTCACTAGCAGATGGGAATGTATTATCTACAATGCCCTAAGGTCATAGACAGTAAACAAATAACATGAGCCTGCTCTTTCTCTTGAGAATATCAAAGAGATATATACACACAGTGGAAGAAGAGAACCTCACAGATGAAAGAAAAATTCACTATATTTTTATTCTTCAAATTTGGATGGTTAATTGGTGACTAGCAAGAATTTCACCCAGAACCACGTAATGCAGGAGGGGTGAATGGGAGGGCTGGATGATCTTGTCAGAAGATGCTTTTGTATTCATTTAGCTTGGAGGCAAAGGTGTTAGAAGAGCTGTTAGGTTCAGAGAAGATTATTTCACAGCAGAGATCAGATCACATGGAGAGCTCACAGTATTCATGAGCAAGGAATACTTGGAGACAAATACTCTAGAAAGCTTCAATAGCTCAGTGTGGATGAATCCCCTGTGTGATGTTATCCTTGCTAGCCCAAAAACTCTACTCTGCCTGATTTTCTTTTGGTGCGCACATTTGCATGCCAGTCTGCCGATATCACATTGATCTAGGCCCTTCATAAGATGAAGCCCAGGCCATTGCACTGGTCAATGTATTAACACGACATTTTCAACCATCACTGTAGTGCGTTGTGCAACTTCTTTCCAACAAAGTTCAGCTGAGAAATGCCAGTCATATCTGTCCAGCAGAACTGCAACTTTTCTTCATTAGAAGTGTTATCCTGGTTGAGCTCTGGGGGTTTCCTAGCCAAGGGGATCAAGTGATTTCTGCATGCCCCTGATTATAGAAATCACTCTGCTTCTCTAATAAATGATGGCTAATGTATTTTCATACCCTTAAAAATAAATGTGAGACATCACTGATCCCCATTATTTAATTTCCAAGGACTATACATCAATTGTTGAATAAAGATGATGAGGGTGAATTAACAATTCATCTCTGCAGTTACGAACCTACAAATTAAGTTGAAAGTGACCAGAGCTTTTGGATAACATTTCAGCATCAACTCTTATCCAAGCCTTGTTACACAGTCACAACCAGTGACCTCTGAACCATTCTTGTTTTGTTTGGATCACGTCTAACTCTAATTTGTGCTGAAAGATAGCCAGGCAAGAGGCTTTTGGGATATTATCAATTCTCCGGGCACAGTGATGGACAGACCCAGATGGTAATTTCAGGCATGGAGAAGGGTTAGGAAGCATGTAATAAGCCCTAGTCAGCTAGGCACAAGCCTTTTAAGAGCTTAGACTAGTTATGAAGAGCACAGTTAATGTAAGAATTAATTCAGGGTCATGACAAAACAGAAGGAAGCTATTGCATGTGTGAGTGCATTTGCATGTGTGCCTGGAAGCACTGCTTGTATCTCTTTGCAACACGTATTTTGGATATTGCATTTTAAACCCATTAAGTGTGAGAAGCAGTTATACTTGGTAGCTAAATCGAGAAATTAACTCCTATCATATAACCTGTTTCCATTCATTTCATTCATTTAGTGAATTTGGGGCTAATGAAAGGATATGAGTTGTCCATTCCTTATTTGAAGGAACTTTAATCCAAAAAAAAAAAAAAATGTGCAGCACAGTTTAACTTATACTTGCCCACCTTTTTGATTTCATGCTGACTTTGGCCAGTAATATTTGAGAAAGATTTGGTCCACTATTCTTGGGACTTGGTTTCTTTATTGTGACTGTCCACATCAGAAGCAGTTATGACTAAGTTTTTTTGGCAAGGTTTACAAACCTCAGAAACAAAGAGAGCAGCATTAACTCACTGCTATCTGGAACCACGCTGAAATTTAAGTGGCAATGACCTCTCTGAATCTCATGGTCACATCAAATCTTAGTTAACTTGTTCCATGATGTTTCTCGCTGTGCTTCTCCCCAGAATACATAATCTGTCCTTGTTTCCTCAGCTAAACATTGTAATGACTATTTCATTAGTAGAATGCACAGTACAAATTTTCACATCACAGCATCACCACTTTACAGGTGGAAAAAAGAGAGGCAAAATTACACTTAACTTAGTCCCACTCAGCAAGCTCATAGGAGATGCAGAAGTGGTGATGGGTCTTTGGTTCACCACAAGCAGGTGGAGGCTAGATGAAGCAAATGTATTTTGACCAAAATAATATCTGAACCAGTGGGTGGATGTTCATGCAGGAACTATCAGCTGGGGGTTCACCTGTATCTTCCCCAGTATTCAAGCACACTTTGGTTGAACAGGAATAGCAAGGTACATTGGCAGCAAATTGCTGCAAGTGCAGCTGAGTTACAATTTCATTTGAAGCCAGAGCATGACACACCTGGCTGCCCAGTCAGGCACAAGGAACGAAAATAATGGGAGTGGGGAAAGCACAGGAAGTTTCTCAACATGGCAAATTGCTTCTGATCTGTTGAACATGCTGTCACTCAGGAGATGGCTGCCTCAGGCTCTTGTAATGCCTGTAGGGCTGTGCTGAGAGCTCGTGGGGACTCTGCAACGTGTCTTCCCTCCTCCGGCAGGAAGGAGGGTTGGGTGTGCAGGCAGTCACCGAGGCAGGAGAATTAGTTGACTAATAGTAAGTAGAGGCAAATATGCTGCTTTAAAAGAGCACTCTAGAAATTATGGTGCAACCAGGCTAGCACAAGGAACTGGATGAGTGTTTAAGTTACTGCCACTTCTCCACTGGAAGGGCAATGTCTGTCTGAGGGATTTTTCACCAGTTCCATGCAGGAACACAAAGGCAGAAAGTGCTTTTGCAGATATAACTTCACCTGAAAAGGTCCATAACTGTTTTTAATTACTCTAATTTGATTGCTAGTGAAGGTTTGTCCATCTTCTTTCAGCAGAACTAAGGCAAGGCAGCCCAGCACAGCAGGGTCACAAGAGGACTCTACTTCTTAATCAAATTCAAACAAGGATGTGCCTTACCCCTATGTACAGGGAGTTTCATTTCATGTAAATTCTCTGAACCTTAGGTTTATTCAGTCTGACTGGAAATCTTGTGAGAACAGGCCTTCCTTGCGAGATGTTGAGCAGCCCTCCCATCCCTGGCTGCATGATGTCTTTTTAAGCATGACAATCTACCATGCCAGGACAAGATTTTGAAGGGTGTGCTTCCAAATGGCCTCACATCTGGGAAATGTTCATGTAGCAGGAGCACCTTACAAGCCAGTCATTCTCTTCCAACAGGAACTTTCTGTCTGAAATGAGTTCGTTCTGTGTTATGTACTTGTCCCACAACATGGCAGTGTTATGCAATGGTCCTCATATCTATTTACTGCCATGCACTTCTTGAATGTGTATGGGCTGGATTTGTGGTTTTGTTTGGTTTGTTTTTTCTTTGTTTCTTGGGTTGTTTGTTGGGGTGTGTTGGTTAGTTGGCTGGTTGGTTTTTCTTTTTTTTTTCCTTTTTTTTTCTTTTTTTCTGATACTAGGAAACCATGATGCTTTGTTCTGGTATTTTATTTCTCAGCCTGCCTCTGTTGCTTGGGCCGCCCTTTATTGCACATCCCCCTTTGTTCCCTAAGGGTCACTGAGGCACAGTAAGAAGGCCAAGAGTTTTACGCAATTTAAAATGTCACATCAAAGCATGGAATTCATCCTAGCCCAGAGACATAGGCTAGAGATTGGTTATACTTCATTCTTGATTATCTTTTAGGTCAAGGTCACTGCTAGCAGGAATAGCATTTAGAAAGCTCCTTGGGCTCTGCCTCTGCCACTGACCTTCTCTGCAGCCTGAGGCAAGTCACTTCATTCTTCAGGATTTCTGCTTCCCCTTCCACCCTTCCTTCATTTGTTTGAACGGTGTGTGCTTGAGGCCAGGCAGTTTTTCTAAGGGTGCATATCTCGCCTAGAGCGACAGAGCACTGATTTCATTTGGAGCCTCAGCTACTGTAGCACAGAAGAATGAACTCATTCCTGCCTCTGTCTCCCACCAAGTGCTTTGGTACCAGAATGAAGTGGCATTTAATGAGCAAGCAATGTTGTCTTGCAGTCAATGTCAAGGGAGAATAAGGGACATGATGAGTCTACTTACTAGGCATGCCTTTCAGCTCATGTGCATCAGCTCTGTCCTTTTGGAAATAAAGGAGCAGAATTCTCATCTGGAATCCCAAGGTGTTCATACAGCAGCAGAGTCTGTAGTCCATGGATCTGTTTGAGCACCTTGCAATAACAGTTTGTGCTGTAACAGGCATCAGAGTGTGCTGGGGAAAGCAGGATTAATGGAACCCGGTGGGAGAGAAATTGCATCATTATCTGCTGATGACATGATCAGGACCTTTCAACAGAAGCATAGGTGTGTTCCAGGGAGGGCTCATCATCAGCCTTAGTCTCTAGCCACATCATTCAATTGTAATGTATTTTCAGGTGGTGGTTGGTGGAAAACAGATATTTTTTTTAAGGAAAGATTTTAAGAACGCTTGAGTACTTCTAGAGGACAGTGAAAGCACAGGAAAGTCATACTAATTGTTGAAATCAAGGGGACAAGAAGCCATTTGGAGAAAAAAAAAAAAATCACAGTTCCATCCTGCTGTCTGTTTTATCATAGCAAGACCTAGAAGTCTTACTCACAAAGCATTAGACCATGCACTAGCTCATGTAGCCACCCCTGGAAAGGATGCTTCAGGACACACAGTACATTATAAATTGATGCCCACATGAACATGCATTCTCACTCTCCGCAGTAAATGCAAACCCTGTTTTGTTAAGAATTCCTGGCAAGACTTTTCTGTTTCCTTTCTGAAACCAGTGTAGTTAGGGGACTACAAAAAAAAAAAAAAAAAGTTATATTCAGAAGTTATATTCAGCCTTAGTTCAACAGTCTTTTATGAATTCACATGCTTTGTATCCCCTGATGTGGAGACAAAACGATATACATTTACCTAATGCAATTTGTGGTAGTTGCACATTTTAATAGGCAGTGAAGTGTGAACAGGAATTCTGCAAAGGAAGACCTACATTATCAGGAGGTTAAATATTGTGATAGCTTAACCAAAACAACACTGGCAAAATCCAGACTTCTGACTTCCAACCTGTGACAGTAGTAATTCATCAGACTGGAACAAGTCCAGGGGTTGGGGTTTGACTTTATTTATTTTTTTCTTGGAGCTGTACAATTTGTAAGTAAAAACTAGAGCAGTTCTCTGGAAGAGTGGCCACCCTTTTCCCTCCAAGGAAGCTAATGACTCATCTACCAATTCAGCAGGAGTCAGGAGATAGTCATCTTACTGTAATATCTTTTGTCTTTCTCCACCGACACCTCATTGATGGGCAATTTTTCTAAACAACAGCAAAATTGCAGTGCCTGCTTCTCTGTCAATAAATTCCATTATTTCACATGGAGGTTGGTAGCATAGCTAGAAAATGCCAAAGTGATTACATTGAAGAACTACAGATCTGTGGTCTGAGCACTCTATAAATCTATGGACAAAGTTTGATAAAGCACATTGATACTTTATCTGACAAGAGCCTGTCTAGATTTACGGGGCTCAAAGCTGTTCACACTGTCATCCTGGATTCAATTAATGCAACCACACTTCCCTTCCCCACACTTCTTTCTTGTTGGGCTAAATGTGTTCTTGACACTCTCCCCCCAGCTTTAATGAGCAAAATATAAAGTGATGGAATAAGCCAAAGAATAATAGTATGGCTCCAGAGCTGATAGGATAATGCAATCAAGCACTTTCAGGTTAATGTGCAGAGTGATCCATGGAGGATTTGCTTCAGTGTTGGGTGCCATCAGTTTTTCCCTTAATCTTTTGTTGTCCTAATGATGAGCAGCAAAATCAGATGAAATTGTGGCAGGTTTAAAAAATGTTGCACTTTACTTTTTCATTTGTTTTAAAGTTGCTAAGAGCGGTGCACCGAGAGACAAGGAGAAAGCAGAGTTTATGGTGTGCTGTAGTACAACTGGGATGAAGCCTGGGGGAGACAGTCCTTGGTTACAATACCAGGGACAATATGCATTGCTATCCTGCTTTTGTGTTCTGGAAGTGACATTACAGTGGTGCAAGGGCTGTATTGGACGTAACTTTGAGGAATTATTGTTAAAACCTTGATTTGTGAGGACGGATGACTTGTATGTGAGGAGCATGCCATAGCATGGTGTGGCAAGGTAAAGGCTTCTTAGCAGCCTATCTCCCACTGTCTCTTTACCACAGATACAGGCAATAATATACTCCTGTATATTGTGCTGACTTTGTCTTTATTAGCTTTATTACATTAAAAACATTTATTTGATTCTTGCTGTTGCACTGATGTCTCAAGCCCACTGTTACACCCCTTAAAGCCCCCAAAACCCTACAGAGATGAGAATTCAGGACTTGGGTTATGTTCCTGCTGGGATGCAGTTTAGGGGGTACTAGCATCTATTGTTGGCATGCATTGTTGTTGTGTGTGGAGGTACCATCTGTCCATGGAGAAATCCCGTGAAGTGGTCATCTTGGATCATTAGGATGGTGTGCCATGATTTCTGCCCAATAAGAGGGAGTTTCTCCTGTCCGTGCCTGCCGAAGTTCGAGGACTGAAGTGGCACTCGAGAAGTGCATAGGCTTCATGATGACCCCCGGGGCAGGGACAGACTCCCCCTTTAGCATCTTTGCTGTACTGTGGAGATTGCTTGCTTTCCCCTGACACCGCGTAACTCCTCTCTGCTCCCTGACAGGAATACAATTTACTGCAATTTACTATAAATCCTCATAAAAGCCCTTCTCTTGTGACACACTCAGTCAGAAACCCTAAAAATGACTGACAGGCTCTTCATAAATATTTATGATCTCTAAAAAAAGACTGAAAGAAAGAAAAGTTAAATTCTCCCCTCCGTGAAGTTTGACGGCAGAAGATTTTCTGCGGTGTCCAAGTCCAGCCTTGTCCGCTGTGGGCTGCTGGGACTGGCACATGGACAAGGGGAGAAGGCCTCACCCTGCCCAGTAGAACTGGCCTTGCGTGGGGGCAGCCCCCATGTTCCAGATGAGCCCAGACCAGCCAGGTCAGCTGTCATGACATGGTTGTGTCCCCAGATATGGCCCCACAGGATGGCAGCCCCACATCTTGCTCACTCATGTCTTTAAACCAGAGTGAGTGAGGTGAGACTGGGTGTACAGGAGGCCTATGAAGCACTAAGAAACTGCCCAAAGGAGGCAGAAATACTTTTCTGGCTGGCATGGGGCTGATGCACTTGGTCATTTCCACCCTTTTTACCATCGGGAAGGCAATCACAACCCATAGGGTCCTTCAAGACCACACCTCCGAAGAAAAATGAAACATTCAGGCCCATCTATTACATCCTTTGGGGCTGATTAAGAGTTTATATCCATTTTATTCTGCTACTTTGACTTCTGTTCTTGTTCAGTTTATAAATAGTTTTGACATTTACTGCTCTTAGTTTGAGAGGAAAAAAAGCAGAAGAGGTTTGAACCAAGCAACGTATAGGTCTTTGCGATGCAGAGTTGAGCCAGGAGAGGAAATTTGAATGCGGTAAATTAAGAGAACGTTCCTCAGATGAAACCGTCTTCCAATCATAAGTCATGTGACGATAAATTTCAGTTGAGTGACAACAATATTAACAAACTGAATATAAGATTGATGTGCATCACAGGTCCATGAATGCAAAATAAAAGGGAAAGGCTTGCTAGCCTGTGATAGGCAAAGTATAAATATGTATCACTTGGTTCTAAAGTGAGTTATGATTACATTTTCCTACTTGTACCTGAAATCTGTAGAGGTTATTCATCTTATCCCTATATCAGCCATGACAGTTATAGCCATGCCGTGCATACGGCATAGATACCTGTTCAACAGATAAATCAGCAGGCATGAAGGGACCTGTTGTTATCAATTTGATCTTCAGAATAAATATACAAATATGTGTACAGTATTGTTGTCACTGAGAACAATTTCCCTTCTTCTTACCGATACATTTTTAAGAGGTTGTTCCAAGAGCCACTTTCCGACAATGCCAGAGGGAGACGGAGGGAAGCAATGATCAGGCAGGAGAACTAGATTTATGGGCTGTTGTCTATTTTCTTTTAAAAATAAAAATAAAAAAATCCTTCTAGCATCACTTGTCCTCAGAATGCAGTGCTAGCTACCTTGTGTTGATGCAGGGGGTGAGGGTAGGGGAGAGAGATGACAGGGACAGCTGTGGTTAGCAAACATTTGTGAAAGGGAACCTTTCCTGATGAGGCTGAGAGTGGTACTGCCTCTCTACTAATGCTAAAGAGTACCAGAAATCCTGATTTAACCCTGATCTTCCACAGCATTTTAGCAAGGAGGTGAGACTCAGGCAGGCAGCTCAGATGCCACTGGGACCCTCTTGTTGCCCTCAGAGAAGCTGGGGAGGAAAACCAAGGGGACATTTCTTCCTCTTCACCTGAAAGTCAGAGTCAAAAGACTGGGACCATGCCACCACATCACACTGTGTGTAAGCGTTGAACTGAGTCCTACAGGCCAGACTGTAAAGATTCAACCAGCTAGAAATGTGGTGTGTACTGAAATTCAGTTCAGATGTTGAATTCACACTCTGCCTCCCTTGTGACGATCTCAGCATGCTTTATTCCAGTTGGACAGAGGAGGAAATGGAGGCTCTTCATCTGCTTGAAATCTCAGTAACATGCAAAAACTGAAGCAGTGACACAGCCAGACCCTCACCCTCATAGTACCAAACCTCCATGAGGAAACAATATGAAATAGTTACCATCTTTCACAGCTGCATGCTGCCCTCTTACTTTTTGTAAATCTGGAGGGAACAAGAGGTACTCTGTATAGTTCCCATTTCCAGGTAGGTCTGGGAAGCGGTCTCCTGGTGCTGTCTGTCATAGCCCTGCGGAGAAGGCTGGTGCCTGAGCTGTTTTAGTTTTTAAACACTGTCTCTTCTGGGGAAGCTTTTGTTACTTAGCTCACATCACAACAGGGCGCAAGGATAGAGGCCCAGATTTGCCAAGAGGAAAAATAGTTTCCAAATAAAGTATTATTTGGACTTTATTTCCAAATAAAGTATTATTTGGATAGGTCTTTGACAGGTACAAAAATTCTGTGATTCTGTGAATTCATAACCCTGAGGTTCCATCCTGTCTTACAAACCAAATCATCCCAACTTCCCTGTCAGGCAGCCATGTAAGTTACAATAAGGCTGTAACACTCATAATTAGATGCTGGACTGCTACCTCGGAAACTCGGGGTTTGGTACAAACCCAGGTTATAAACTTTTCTGCCCCCTTCTCCTTGAGTTACAAAATCAAGATTGTGCCTTCATTTTTACCAGCTGCAAATATTTTGTGAAGTATGGCAAGGCTTTGATTTTATTTCCCCATGGAAACTTCAGGATTTACTCAGGGAAGTCAGAGGTTAATAAAGATGTGTTAGATTTAGAAATGAGAAGCCCAGGTGGAAATGCTGGGGAGTCTGAGACACCAGGGGAGCAGTGAACCTGATTCTGAAGATGTCTGAGGACATCACCTGTGAGGCATCTGAGATGCCATGTGCCAAATCTGTTTAACAACATAGGTCAAGAGTAGATGAATTGGGTTGTTTTTTTCTAAACTATGATACTTTAATGAAAAACAACTTCTGTCCTTCAGCCGTAAGAGCTATTCCTATTCTTGAACTGTGAAGGAGGAGGAGTGAGCAGGAAAATGCCATATGAAATTGCTAAGCTAAATTCGGAGGCAGTACATTCTGGCCAACAAGGAAGATATAACCATAGATCACAGCATTCTGTTAATGAAGGTTCTATTTTAGCCCAACTTGTCTGTAATGGAAAACCCTAACATTTAATTTTCATAAAGCTAGAATTAAGGCTGACTTTAACCTTAGTGTTCTCAACACGTTAGGGTTTTTTCTATGGTGTAAATCTCTCTGCTCTAATAGCAATACAGGAGCCATCCCATTGCTACAATAAATGGGTAATGCTGACTCATAACTCATTATACAGCGTAATCCCAGACCACAAGTGTGCTGCTTCCATTGTTGGGAATACCATGGCTGAAAAGATATCATTGCTGTAGTAAGAGGTTTGTGAAAAGAGACTATTTGTCACATATAGGAACCTCTGCATTTTTAAAGTGGTTATAAAAGGATGTAGGTAAAATAGACTTGTTTCATATATATTAAAAAATGAAAAAATCCATTTTATTCTGAATTTATTTCCAACTTTATTATTTATTTTGAATTACATTGCCATGGCAATTTAGGCACATATTTTTTTGTGCTTTTTTGTGCCTTTGAAAATTTGGACCTTAGATATTACATGGATAGTTTTGCACTTAAAGCCAAACCAATCCCCTACCAAATGAGCTATAAAGGACAAACCTTATATCCCTGTGACACTGAAGCATACTCAAAATCACCACTTTCCCTCACCTGCAGAGTTCCTTTCTATCAGTGTAAACACAGGACCAAATATGATGGCAAATGAAAATGGAGCACACATTGATACACATGAGGGAAAGCTGCAGAACAAAACGTTATTAGTCGTGTTTCTATTTTATCCCCTGCCAAATGAAGACAACACCACCTTCAAAGGAGGGCTGTGAGTTTTGATTCCCAGATGTCTGGAAAGTGCTTAGAGGGTCTTGGTTAGAAAATGCACAGGATTGTATCGTTATGCTAGAGCTGCCTGGAGAAATCAGGAATCTTAATGTTAATTAGAGCTGGGTGAATAATTCATAACAGATCACTTATTAAAAGAATGCTGCCACTTTTTTTCTGTTTGCAAATTGTCCATAAGCAGATGGTGATTTTTCTGGATTGCGTTCATTATTCAAACCTATTTGCTAAATTATTTGGGGGAGGAAGCTCTGCTCTGTGTCTTACTCAGGAGGAGTTAGCTGGGCATATTTAATGGTCAGAATTCACCACGATCCTGTTAGTTTTCATTGGACATATTGATCACCTGGTGTGTTTCTGTTCCCGACTGGATGTGTTAACATTTATAACAGGGACTCCAGCACGAATACTCATACGCTGTATTACGGCTCCTTGCACTCCCCCATCTGTATGCCACATCAACCCGCCGTCTCTCTGCTCAGAACTTGCCTTTGCATAGAATTATTCAGAAATGTTTAAATCAGAATAATTATTCCTGAATAGCTCTCTCTGTGAGCACTTATTCTATAATAAGAGTGCTGTGTACCAGTTTAGTTTAATCTGCTTGAAAGTGATCTAAACTAAACATGAATAAGGCATGCCACCTGCAAAAGAAAAGATGCCACAAAATTTAAATTCACAGCCTATCTCTTGTGTTGGGTTTTTTGTTGCCTTTTAAAAAAAAAAAAAAATGTTTCTGGGTCAGAGAGACCCCTGAACAGCAAAGCAGTGGAGCAGTGGAGGCTGGAGGGTTGCACTAGGAGAAGAACCACTCAGTAAATATCCTGTTCAGTGCACCTACTGCTAGAGAGGTGATGCTCAAAGGGATCTTGAGTCTGACCCCCGAACAGTTGTTCTGTAGTCATCCAAATTAACTCCTGTGTGTATACAAACCCTTTGGCTCAAGTGTTCTCTTTGTTTTGAGTGCATGCAGCTCCTAGCCCAGGCAATGCCTGTCCCCTGATGCACAGAAGGGTTAATGAGTCAGCTAGCATCACAAAGCAAGGACAGAATTAGGACTGGACTCCAACATCCCACTACAATTGCCTCCAAACCTTCATTTCTAACCTCTGAATAATATCACTCCTCAGTGGAAGAACACGGAAAGAAATAGAAAGGCTATCAAAACACCAATGGATAAATATTCCTTCTGCACTGCAAACTGTTGCTTACAGCTAGTATTTTTTTGGGTAATGATCTGCTCAGATTTTCTCTGAAATGTATATTCCATCTTTTTGACACTGTCCCAGCCTTATCTCCACTCATTTTTTTCCCCCGTCCTTAAATATCTTTCTTTACCTTTAAAATGCTCTTTTCCCCCAGCAGTTGCAGATGCATCACTGCCGTTGTGCTGTTAGCATGCAGCTGAACAACTCAGAAAGCAGAGGGAGGCTGCTTGTGACGCTCTCCGCACCCTGGATGCAGCTGCTGCTGACCCTCAGCCTTAAGCACCACCAAGCACCATGGCACTGCAGACACCTCCCACGGAGACAGAATTAGGTCAGAAATAAGCAGCAGGACAGTGCTTTTTAAAAGAAGCTTAAAAATACCAATAATAGCAACAATAACAATAATAAAAAGGCAAGGAACGTATATTAAAAAAAAAAAAAAAGTCTTTAAAGTCAAAGATATGGATTTCATTTTTTCAGACTGAGCAGGAAGGCTCCCTGTGCAATCACAGATGAGCTTTTCACAAGTGATTAAAGTTGTTGCATTTCAGCAGGATCCATGCATCCAACTTCCCCAGTGATACCAGGTGGGGTGCTCCTTGCTGAACTTAGCTGCTTAAGGTTGGTACCTAGCTTAGCCCTGGGAGCCAAGGTATTATGAGTTGGACATCTCAGCTAGAAGAAATTAAATGCCCTCTCTTGCAACACCGGATCTGCATAGGTTCCCTAGTGAGACCAGTGGGAGTGCGGGTTGCAGCAAGAAAGGTGGGATGAAAACAGAGCAGGTTGTCTGGAAACGTGTAGAAGAAATGCTGGAAATACATGTACATAACAGGAGACTTGTTCAGTGCACCAGGGGCAGCCCACCTGCACTGAGCTTCTAGGGCTATGGGGAGAGGAACCATTAAGAAGAGTACAGAAAACACAGGGTAACTTAGTGATGCTTCTGCATCAGTCTTTAAAGGAGAGGGGGCTGTAAAGATATTGGGAGGTTGTAGGAATTAGAATGAAAATGTACTTACAGATAACATGTCACACCTGTTGTTGGAACTAAAAAATAAATTTAACAGCAGCAAATTGCCAAGGATATCAGGGAGACCCTGACAATTACAGAGTATTTTAATGTGGGACAGGGTAGAGAGATTAGGTGTGAAATAAGCCATGCTGCTCTGGCAGCTGAGTCAAGGACCCCACATCACCACTGGCATCCAACGATTTCCCACCCCTGGCATCTTTTACCCTTGCCCCACACCAGCCTCCTCCATCCTTCAGACGTTCCCCTGCACAGCCTCTGCACACCTGCCCCTGGCACTTGATTGCAGCAGTCCTTCTGAGAGCTTTGCAGTCTAGAAGAGGCTTAACAATAATTCAAAGTCTTTGGTATGTCCTGGCACTCTCATCCTCTTGCCTTAGTTTCCCTGTAGGGACACAGTGCCATGCTGGCTTCCGTATTGGGGCAGGGCACAGGAGCATGGTCCCTGCTCAGGGAGAATAAGGCAAGGATCCTCAGACGTTCCCTCGCATCCTGTTACCTCTGTTCCCACAAGGTGCTCACCCCATCCCTCTCTGCA
This sequence comes from Oxyura jamaicensis, assembly GCF_011077185.1. Classification (NCBI taxonomy): domain Eukaryota; kingdom Metazoa; phylum Chordata; class Aves; order Anseriformes; family Anatidae; genus Oxyura; species Oxyura jamaicensis. The sequence continues at coordinate 4,879,087 of NC_048909.1, forward strand.
CAGTGGGTGACTGACTCTGAAACGCTGAAGCCCCTTGAAGGTGTCGGTGGAAAGCGTCGGCATGAGGCAAGGCTTCGTGCCAGCACTCCAGACAGAGAGGAAATATTCCACCCAGAGGCAGTGTGCATGCTTGAGAAAATGCCTCCCCAGGGACAGCTTCAGCGCCGACAGAGCCGTGGCTTTCCCTGTCTGTGTTTTCATCAGGGTGTTTCCAGACTGCAGCAGGGAGTTAAAAATGAAGTTCTGCAGGTCACTTGCCAGCCTTCCCACAACCAAGTCTATAAAGAATAGCAGCTAACATTTCCTCTGTGGTTGTGTTTCCTGGGAAGGCTATGTTAATATAGCCTGTCTTTATTAGCCTATCTGAGAAGATATTTCATTTTACCAGCTTTTACTACACAATCTCAATAACTGGAACTTGTTTAAAGGCTCACTGCTCCAGGAAAATGCACTACATCTTGGCTTTTAAATCCGCCAGCTCCCATTTATTGGTATTAATAATACATTGGGAAAGCTGTTCTTTTTATTTTATTTTGGTCCTCTGATTATTTTTTTTTTGGTACCTCTAAAATCAAATATTTAAAAACGAAAATGTTTTCAAACAGCTTTTCTGTATCCTAGAGGTAACCACACTCTGCAAGCCATTAAGAAATCATTTGCAGTGCTTAGAAAAGGGGAAAGGCAAAGGGGGGTGAGGGTGGGGGGGAAGTAGCAAAACTGTTTCATAATCATTTATGAGTCCAAAGTGTCCAGGGAAAAACTTTTTAATAATAAAGGAAATACCTAAATTAGTTTCCATTTAAAGTTTAGGCGTCTCTAATTTATAAATGCTATTTAAGCAGAGAAATGTTCATGAGGGCTAGAGTAATTATTCGCATAAGTGGAAATGCAAAACTTTGGTATTTCTCCACAGTTGATTCTAGTTCTGCTAACTCCACTGAGCTTTTTTTAAGCTCAGCTCACCCAGGGAATTGCTGCCTGCATGTTTATGTATTTACTGTAGAAGATACTCTTTTTCTCTCTCTCTCTTTTTTTTTTTTTTGTTTATTTTTTATTTTTTTTGCCAGGCTAGCATAGGCTTTTTAATCTTTCACTGGTTTCAGCATTACTATTGTGAAGGAGGATATTAATGGTCAGTCCCTTCTCTCAGCAACACCGGTGTAAAGTCAGAGTAAATGGGCTGAAGTCAGTCGAATTGCTCCACACCTAAAGCACAGCTGCATCTGACTACAGCCCCCATGCTCAGAGGACCTGGTAACCTCGGATCACCCCATGCTTACCTTCATCTCCCTCCTACTGCACTAATCAAAATGGGAGAGGGGAAGTTTGGCCAATAACATATTTTTCCCTACGCCATGTGCTGTATAAATGCAATCCCTGCATTATTATGTTGAAGCTGGGAACCTCTAAGCAATTACTTCCCAGCACATTAGTGTCCATGTACTAAATGCTAAAGTGTTTATTTAGTGCATTGCAGGATCAGGTTATTGCTGAGTCTGTCCATCACTCCAAGAAATTATTGCTATAAGTGCTTTAAGAGCATGGCCAGTACAATGGAGATATAGCCAAGCTGAAGGACTGCAGTACTCCTGCTCAATGTAGGGGAGGTCAGGCACATCTTTATATAGAGAAAATTAAAAAAATAAAAAGTAAAAAAGAGGCTGCAAAAGTGTTCAGATCCACAAAATCTCATCATCAAATGCACATTGCTGTAGGAACCAGGGAAAAAATAAAAATAAAAAAATGAAGACACAAACAACTTTATACTGAAATTGAGTGGAAATTGGAATAGTGAAGGAAATATGCTTTCTTTTTCAATTCCAGATGCTCACGCAGTCTTTTGCCTGGGATTAAGAGGTCACTTATTGCAGCCTTAAAGGATAAGGACTGGGCTAGATAGGAGAATCAGCAGCTGTTTATTCTGTAAATGTTTGAATATGAATCAAGTTTTCCTTTTTAGAGCTTCCCTTATTACTTTTATTTACCAGAAGTCTAATTAATTCTCCCCACCTCATTCAATTCTCAGTGTTTCGGTGCTTCAGCAAAGCTGGAACCCTTTAGAGCTTTCTATCTATTGAATGAAATATCCTTGTTTATAAGGATGGCTATGTCTTTATCTTTTCAGTTGAGATTGCCTTAAAATGTACTGGCTCAGAGCATACAGATAATGCTGGGGGAATAATCATTTTTTTTTTTTTTTTTTTTTTTTTTGCATTTGGTTATCAACTGGTGGTTTATTTCTGTAATCATCTTTATCAGAGTCCTTGCTCCACAGCGGTTAATATTCAGGAATGATTCTTCTCTCTTTCAAAAGTTAGAAATATCTTCCTCAGTGAGACAAACTGAGGTACAGGACTGTTAAGTGACTTCGCCAGAGTCACACAGGCAAGGATTTTAAGGGTGGGATTCAGGACACCTAAAGTTGATGTTCAGAAATCTGTGTCTAGTCCTCAAGGACTTCTACAGCCACTTTCTGGGGTGAATGGCCACTCTCTGTCAGTGCCTCTGAAAGCAGCTGCTTACAGAGGGCTGGAGGTGTGATGAATCCCAGCCTAAATATCCAGGTTTCTGCTGCATTGCTGAAACCAGAAAAGCAAAATCACTTTGTGCTTGCTTTATTTTTCCCTGTTTCAGCCCATTCCCAGCCACCATCTGACAGAGGCTAGGTGAGAGGAGAGCACTGACCTAGGGCACATCTGGCAAGCAGCCTTTCCCCAAGCATGGAGCACACACTGGTGACACCGACATCACGAGGGCCACCCTGGGGTGCAGCACAACCCCAGGAGGAGGAGGACAGTGCAGTTGGTGCTCACAAGGAATGCAAGAACCCTGCTTTCCCAGATCAGGTACTGCGTGCCACCATAACCTTGAGCGAGGCAAGCTGAGCTGACAGCCCCTCCACTGAAGCCCTGTCTGCTTTGACTGTAAGCTCCTTAAGTTGGGTCTCTCTTGCAGTGCTCGCGCATCCTGTCCTAAAAAGCTGCCACAACAGCCCTTATCTTGATGAGGGACTCAGTGTGCCGCTCTAGTGCACTGTAATAATAATATCATTAGAAAAGTTCCTTTGTATCCTCCAGCCCAAGGACAAATGAGATATCCCTCTGTGCTAATTCAACAAGGATTTTGTTTATTCTTGATTATTTCTGTTGGTGACACTCCTGATACTGGAGTTGGTTCTGTTTGCTCACAGCGCTCTCTCGGCTGTTAAAACCTTTCTTTTGCATTTGACCTAAATGCCTCCAGTTTTTAAAACACTTAGGTAATTATTCTTCAAGTCACTTCTCTTGGCTTTCAAACAAAGTTTCTTCCTTTTTATGCCTCTGTTGCCCTCAAAATAGTTGTTCGATAAAAACACATTGTACTAATTTTTGTACTAAAGGAGGTGCACAAGGGACCCAGCTGTTTCCTAAACATATCACAAGAAATTCCGTGTTGATTGTGCATTCGTTATTGATAGTTATTAATTATATGCTGGTTATTACAGCTCTCTCTTGTTTTATTGGCATGCCATGCATTTTACAGAGGCAATAGCCATTCAAAGAGAAATGGGTGACATTAGCTCAGCACAATGATTAATAACTTTATGATAATCATGTATATCTATTTATTGACCTCTGAAATACCAGAAAGTCCTATGCATGTCCTATTCATACCATGCACAATACATGAGAGGATGCCTTTGCCACTGAGACTGGGCCACTTCTAGAGCTGAAAGAAGAAGATGACAATTAGTCCCCAATAATTACTGGAGGTTGGCTGTACTTGGGCCAGGCAGATTTTCACAAAGTGATTTTACACTTGGACTTTCAAGAGAATCTAAAGACAGGTCTAAGCATGCATAGCTCAGTGGGCTTGCATAGCCCAACACAAGCATGCATAGCCCAACTGGGTTTGTTTAACCAGGCTCAATATCCAAGAAATACCAAGTAGGGAAAGACATGGCTTTCCCTTTCCTGGTGCCTACAGTTTGATGACCAAACAGCAGTCGCCTCTGAAAACCTCCTTTGAGTGCTTAAGGCCTGGAAACAAGGTGGGAGCCCAGCCTCAGAGCTTGGTTGTGGTTACTTTTAGGGCAACTTCTTCCCCTCCAGCTGCCCAATGTGCTGGGGATGGGCATCATCCTGGTGTGCCCCGACATGCCGTGGACAGATGTGCTGCACCAAATGGAGCCACTCGAGATTTACACCAGCATCTGAACCCTTCCCTAACGTGTCTGTCACCCTGACGCTGCCAAGTCTGTATCAGTTTTGATTTGCAGCCTTGGTGTTATTTGAATGTACAGTAAGTAGCCTCTTGCTGGCAACTAGGAGATGCTGATAGCTCCTGAAATCTATATTCCAACCTCGAGATAACAAAAATATTTTCTTACATCTCGGGGAAACAAGGTGACAGGCTGCTCGGGAAGGAGATGAAGATACGCACAAGCACGTGTCCCTGTCCCTCTGCTCAGGATTCAGGCACATCCCCGGGCAGGATGACACAACTGGGGTGATGGGAACGTCCCATATCCTAGAGAGGGGACAGCAGGGAGGGGGCTCAGCACCAGGGCTGGATTGATTTCCTTCTTCTGGAGCAATCACACTTCCAAAGTGGCAAAAAACAAATAATAATAAATGAGTAATAAACATCCCATTTGAATCTTTAAATGAATATCGGATTTTAATTATAAAGGTTTAATTTTCTGAACGGAAAAGCTACTTTTGCACAATTACTGTGTGCAACTTTTAATTAACTTTCAAGAACTTTCTCTTAAAGAAATCTAATTAATAATACTTAGGGAACTATTAGCATAAAATAAGTCATGGAAAGGGGCAGAGAAATATAAAGCTAATATATATTGTACAAAATTGCTTCGGAGAAAGAGACTTGCTAATTCTGAAAACAAAGCCAAAGCTCCCAGCTTTCCTAATTCTGGTCTATAAGGAGCTTTTTGTTGAATGAAAGGATGAGAAAGACATGTGAATCACAGGATTTAGAACAGAAAATACTGTTGTGTTAATCAGCTGTTACAGAGACCTGTAAGAGTAGGAGAGATGATCCATTTCACACGCCAGAGGTTTCTGTATTTGGGGGATATATGGCACTTTTAGAGAAGACAGTTGAAGGGAGATGCTGGATGTAGGGGTAAGCAATGGGTTGTAAACCCACACGCTGGCTCTGCAAAGAGCCCTAAAACCAGGTACAAGGAGTAACCGAGTGAGCTGAGCCTCAGCCCGGGCAGAAAAGCACAGGCTGAGGCACAGCAGGCTCAATGGCAAGCCAAGGCGAGCTCGGGATGATGGGGAGAGGAAAAGGAGCCTCCCTGAGCCATCACACAGCCCTCCAGGAGGAAGGCTGGAGGCACTAAAAGGGACTGTGAATGCAAAAACAGGCCAAGCAGAGCAGGCAACACTGGTGTCACATCCTGAGCAGAAGCATGCTCCTGCAGGAGGCAAGCAGGAAATTAATGTGGGGTACAAGGGCACAGGGGTGTAGCTTGTGGTACAACTTGTTGTTTTGCTGATGGAACAGCAGTGAATAAGAGTAGCTTCCCAATAATATTTTGGCCAGGCCTTGTTCCAGCTGGGTTTTAAATTAACTGGTGGATACACTTGTCAGCGTTTCTTTTATGAGATTGCTCCAACACAAAAAATCCTCCATGGTCTAAACAGCGTGTTTTAAAACATCTGTATCTGAGCCTATAACTGAGGTTGAGCCTGTCTAATGCACAGCCTCTAATGCTCGTGTTTGCCAGCATGGCTTTGACTCAGCTAAGTGTACTCTGAATTAAACTGAAACCTAAAATTCCTGAACTTAGTGCCCTTTATGGCCTGGGCAGCCAGAGCCAACTTCCAACTCCGTCCCCCTTCAGAGAGGAGAAAAATGATGCAAAGCCAAAGATTTAAAGTATTACTCTTAAAGGAGGCATGGGGGGACAACTAATGTTTGCAGACCCTTTTCCTAATGAGCTCTCTGGTCAATGTAGCTGAAAAAAAAAAAAATAAATAAATAAAATAAATCAGTGAGCAGGAGCAAGGTACCTGCTCCCCATGTGCAGGATCTGTGGCTTCAAATTCTTCTTGCTAACTGTTGCATGGCTCTGTGCACAGCTCTGCAACAGCTCTGGGCTGCATTCAGCTAAACCTGGAGCAGAAACCATAAAACTTTGGACTGGAGACCTGCCTGAAAACCCCAAGGGCAGCTCAAGAACACCCTGCTCCTTGCGTGGTACTACTGCAGCAAACCCAAGGGTTATGCGTAGGCTGCTCCCAGACAGCAGCTGGAGCAGACCACAGGCTGAATCCTGCGGCCTACCTCTTCCTCGTTGCCTGGCCAGCAGGCAGACAGTCCCTGGGCAGCCCACTGATGTGCCTGATCAAACCCAGCACAAGCCAGGCCTGTCGCTGCCACACAAAGCTCAGGCAAACCCAGTTCTGCATGACCTGGCTGGTGGCACCTGTGTTTTCTGAAGCAGGGCTGGCACACTTACTGGCTGGACGAGGCCGTGTCGGTTATTAGTTGGTACAGTTGTACTCGTGGGACTCCAAGGTCTCTGGCTGGGAGTTCTCTTTACTCTGCTCCCGTCTACTTGGCGTTCCTACCTTAGCCCTGTAAAACACCCCGCCCTGAATGAAGCACTTGCTGTAGTGTTTGGGCCCCGGATTTCCTCTCTTTATTTTCTCTCTGCTCTTTCGCATTTGAGGCTCTGTCTTTGGTGCCTGGTAGCAGAACGGGGCTGTAGGCAGGGAGATCTGTTGTGTTACAGCCATGCAGTCGTGCTTTCCCCCAAAAGTTGAACATGCAGCAGTCACAAGAAGTACAGTGTATGTATGCCCTATTGACCAGGAAGGGAAGAGAGAGGGGTGGTAGGAGGAGCAAAGCATTGACTTGAGCAAGTTCCCATTGAAAATGCTGTACAAAACGGTGTGATCCAGAGCCCCCGAGTCTACAGGGCATGTGCTGGACTGCTTTTATCTCTGCTCTGCTAGTGGGAAGACACACTTTGCTCTGGAGCTATGAAAACATGTCACAAAAAAAAGTGCTCCTTTTGTATTTAGAGTATTTTTACTTTGCAAGAAAAAACACCCTAAGCTCTTGAAAAACAACCGCCACAATAACAACAACATAAAAGAATAACACCCAAACGAGTTTAGATTCTCACATCCCAGCTAGGATGTTCCAAATATAACCACGAAACACAGTTCTTAAGCCCATATTTATTACTATACAAATCTAGTTTAAAAACAGCTCTACAGGGGTTTGCGTTGAGCTGTAGCACTAGATCAGAGTAAAAAGGACATCTTCTTCCAGGAAGAACTGCAATGCTGCACTGACCTCCAGTGGAATTTGGGGAAATACTACCATTACAGAGGCTTCTTCACAGCCCTCTGGAGCCAAGACCTGTTTTGTTTTAGATCTTTACAGGGGCATCAAATTCCTATGGGGATCAGCAAATTTATAGCAGATTGCTGTATAACTGGGATAATTAAATTAAAATTCTGTTAGATGGTCTATTTGGAAAAAAAAAAAAAAATCCAGTCTAAGTCTAGCCTCATCAAATTTTTATTTAAATATGCAGGTATTAAATTAAGTTTCTCCAAATCATTCAGCTCATCCAGATTATAATTGATCCAAAATAATGTATGGAATTTTCCTCCGCTTTCCCATTGCATTTTTTTTTTTTTTTAATGGTTCGTGGCCGTTTCCCCATCAGAAAAATTTGTGTTTCAGTTCAGCCACTTAACCAAGGCACTCCAAGACCAGTCACTATGTAACATTTCCTATCGACCCTCAACAGGAGATTTTCAAGGTCAGACAGAGGTGACTAAATGACAGAGCAGCACTTCTCAGTCTGTATGTGAGCGATTGATCGCCCCGATCAGGTAGTAGAGCAGCTCCACGTGACATTACGTCCTTTGATGCCCTGATCAAAGAAAACGAAGAGCTCAATCTGCCCAAGATATTCTCTGGAGAGTCCTAATTGAACAGTCCCAAGGTCAGCTGAAGGAAACCCTGGCACCTTTTGTCTGGCCATCTTCAGGTGCAGTGGCTCCACGTGGGTTGTGCTGGGAGCTGGACGTATGCAGAACAAAAAGACTCTCGCTGACACAAATAGCTCCCGGTCTGAATATTAGAAAATCAGTTCAGCTTCAGTTTTAAAAGACAACCTTTACTGAAAAAGGTCCCTTTCCCCTGAAACAGCTAGAGGGCCCTTCCAGGTTGTTCAGGAGTTTTCTCTGAAGAGCAATTAGAGAACTATTGTTCAAAGTGTGCTCAACAAGGAGGCAATGAGGACTTCAGAGAAAAGAGGCAGAGACTGATAAAGCCACTCTAGAAGCAAGCGGGGGGGAGTCAGACAGACAAGGGGACCTGAAAGGAGAACAGTAGAAAAAGGAAGGCAGTGCTCTGGCTTATTTTTTATTTTAAGCAGGATAAAAATATTCAAGTTAAAGTGAAACGAGACATTTTGGCTTTGGGTTATTTAACCTTGTTTAACTTTTTACTCTGCTCTGCATTCCAACCATCATTTAATCATCAGCCACATTTTAAATGAAAATTGCATTTGGAGAAGTTGAGGAGTTTGGTTTGGCGCGCTGGCAGAAGAGGAAGTATATGTCCTTGTTTTGCTTCTTGGAATTGTATTTCTGATATTTTAAATCAAAGCAATCAAATACAAACCTGTCTCAGGAAGACTGACAGCAAGGAAAATGTCAGTCTAAATGGTTAAAGTTTGGCAAAATTATAATCAACTGACAACAGTGTTTTTATAATGAGAGGTGTCAGGCAATTTTAATAACTACAAATGCCACTCTTCTGTATAATGTATTGTGAATATGATTTAAGATGTATGCCAAACTATTTAAATACATAGTGATTTTGGTTCTGCTGGAAATGCTGATCCACCTATAATGGAGTCTTCAAGGGATTTTCTCCCACTGGTATTACAAAAGCAATAAAAAATTTCATATGAGATTTCTTGATATTAATAACATCACAGAGCAAAAGAGTAATGCGTAGCAGATGGAGAGGCGCTGTGTATGTAATATACTGCATGCTTACTGGGACTTTTTTGTTCAACAGGCAGTTTTTGTTATTGCAATGGGGTCGGCCCAGCTGTGGCTTTTCACAGAAATCCTCACGGTATGGGCAGAGCAGGCTGAAACACCTTCTCTTTCGCCCTGGGTATAAAATCAGCTGCACGAGAAAGGCCCCATTGCCGGCTGACATCCCACTGAATGCTGTAAAAGGGAGGTGCTGGTGAATGTCTGTGGAAGCTGCCAAGTTTCAATGAGTATGATGTATTATTTCCTAGAGTATGTATGAGAAATGTCACTTAGCGAAGCAAGGAAATGGGATCTTAGGAAAAAAAAAAAAAAAAAAAAAAAAAAAAAGATTAACAAAAAAGGGAAGAAAAAGGGCTCAATTTACCTTCTCATGATGATTCTTTTTGAAGTTCCAAGGATCCACAACTTCTAACTGAGGCTAGAAATGCATAAAAACAACATAATTTGGGGTAACACTTACCTCCACGTGGAGCTGTGGCATAAGATGGAGGTGATCTTTCCATTTTGAGAGCCAGCATGTGTTTTAGGGGACCCAAGGTTTGAGATCACATCTATGCCCTGGTGGCACCGCTCATCCCACCTATAACACACAGCCTGAGCACGCTGGGGCACAAGGCTTGGGAGGGAGCTCGACCCAAAGAAGCCCCCACTTCTGCTCGCTCCTCAGAAAGGGAAATGTTTCTGTTTCTGATCCATCACCACTCTTCTAGCCACTACTTGCAGGCTAATTGCAATGCAGTAAGGGTAGCAGGTTTATGTAATCTATCATATCTTAATTAAAAGGTCTGCAGCTTTCATTTGGACTTTGCTCATTTTGTTTTAGTATTACCAAGCTAAGGCGATTGGACACTATTGAAAAAACATGTCTTGATGGCACTGAACCAAGACTCCTGACAAAAAATGTTGGCAGAAAACTTCACAAGTATGACTGTTCATCATGCTTTGCAAAAGTTATTTATTTCAAAATGTCAGAACTTTCCACAAACCAGAAATTCCTGTTCTTTTCTGTCTCTTTTACAAAGTGCCTCAGCCTACACCCCCTACACCCAAACGGTTGAGAACCAAGTGTGCAGGAATGCGTGGATCAGCAAGACGTGCCAACAGCTACTGAAAGGATAAACAAAGTTACCCAAATTATTCTTACAAAGCAGAAAAATATGGATGTAATTTTATAAAATTATTTGCTGAGTGTTGAACAATGAGACGAGCTCTCCAGCTCAAGCATATAACATCCCAATTATGCAAACCCTGGATTCATTATCCCTACTTTGATGTCATACTGCGCTCAAGTATATAGCTGTAATTCTTCCTACCACATACATCACATGGCATTAATTTTTAGTTCACTATGGAAAACTGAAAATTTGGGGTTGAAAGTTACCATGTCAATTAGCAGGACGTGTAGGTTGTGAAAATGTGACAGAAAAGTTAGAGAAATACTTTCTCCCTCTCAAATGGCCTGTCAATTTTTGATTTAAATAATTCTTCAATTGCTTTAGTACATTCAGATCCGAACTATGATCCATGTTGAGCAGTCAGGCTGGATTATCAGGACAGCCCTGTGCAGTCTTAAGAGCAGTTCTGGGAACTGGCAGAAGCATTCACAGCTGCAGTGACCTATAGGCAAACAGCAAAGACTATTTGTAGAAACCAAATTTCACATGCAGTCACGTCAGAAATCTAATTCAAAGGATTAGATCACCCCGACGGAGAGCTAAAACAATATCCTGCCTCGTATGCCCAATCAAGAATAATCAACACAGCTCTAAATATTGTGACTGCTTATAAAAAACTGCCCATAAACAAGCTGCAGACCTAGGCAGGAACTTCAGATAACAAATGAATTTGAGCAAATCTCAGCAACAGCTCCTGGACAACTTGTGAACAGAGAGGAAACTAAATTAATCAGATAAATGATTTGCTCAGCTCTGGTAGAAAATGTCAAACACTTCAAAACTAACCTTTTGGCAGCGGGATTGCTCTTCCCGGATCTATTTAAGATTTCTGCCTTTTGCATTTGTCAACAGAGCGAGGAAGCAAGTGTATTTCAATAAGGGCAATGTGCCATTCGTAACACGTAGGCACAGTCCCTCCAACTACCTGCAGCAAGCGTGCAAACACCACTGCGCAGGCAGCGCTGGCTGGAAAGCCAAATGCTGTTTCCTGCTCTAAGAGGAAACACTTCTGCACAGCCTGAAGCTAAGCCTGAGCAGAATATTTCCACTGGAGCTGATTTTTCACCAAAAAACTTTGACTGCTCTTTTTCTAAGGGATATTTCACTTACATTTATCTGTTCTATGGTAATACTAATTTTGTGTTTAAAAATTGGATACTTTTTTTTTTCAACTGGAAGTTGGAGTATTTTTATTCCAAGGGGATGCTGCAGTGCCAAGAGGAGCCATAGCCCAGCTGCCTTGTGTTACCTTGACCCAGCTGGACTCCCCAGCTTCACCTTGGCTCTGGCTGGTGCTGGGTGCCAGTGCCCTGCCACCCCCGGCACAGGAGAAAGGCTTTGGGCTGGGGGTTCCCGTTCCTCCCCCCCCCCCCCCGGCCCAACCAAACCTTGCTAAAAACCACAATTTAAAAAATTACCTGAAAAAATGGGAGATTCCAGCCAAAAAAAAAAAAAAAAAGAGGGAAGCAGCCTTCATTAGCACAGTATAGCTGCACGTTTTGCTTCATTCCAAGCATCCTAACCCCCAGGAACCATATTCAGCAGATGGCCCCTGCACTGACCAAATCCCCCTTCCTCCCTTGCACGAGAAAATTTTGTGCAGTGCATAAGTTGCACCAAGAAACTTGCATGGAGTGTGGGCTCTCTGCATGGCAAACAGCTTCTTGCTGCTGTCTGCAAGGAGGTGGCTTCACCACGAGCACAGGTGGAGACCTCGTTATACAGCTTTGTGGCGTATTGATTAGGCATAGGTGCATTGGGAGTGGGGATGTCTCTCTGCTGGTTGACGTACAGGGTGTTCGATGGTTATTGTGCTCTTAACAAAGTCTGTTATCTGCAAGTTTGAAGTTTGTTGCTATCTTCCAGCGTCTTAGACTAATCACAGTAATGAAGGCATTGAACAGAGCCCTTCTCAGGTGGCATTTACCATTGTTTGCTGCAGATAACATAAAGCTTTCTGATTACAGTCGGCTTTTATCACTTCAGAGCAAATCTACTCCACTGAAATGTGCTAATAAAACCCACGGAAGCAACAAACTGGAAAGAAGTGTTACAGCAATAAAGGAACACGAGGGAAAATGTACAGCTTTTGCCGCTGTTATCATTTTCAATTTATTAAGATCTAACCATTTTTGTAATATGGAGCTATTGCTGGGGGTTAATTTAATCTTCTCTAATACCAGGCTCGGGTCAGTTTCCAGTGTCAATTTAGATGCAATGCATATTTTTGCATTGGAATCAGAGAAACACCCTCCACAGCCCCATGACCATATGCTTTCAACAATCCAAGTGTAAATGTCCAGCACTTTACACGTCCTTTTTATGAGATTAGCTCCAGCCTTTAAACACGCAAGTCCCAATAAAAACGTTTGGCGTCACGGCTCCAAGGACGGAGTGGGCTACTTGCAGCGGTGGAGAAGCGCTGAGTTACAACCTGTAGCCATACCCCGCCTGCCGCCCGCGCTCCCCTCAGCCAAGCATCTCATATTTATCTACCGTCTTTCGCTCTAAAGGGTCCCAGAAGCAGATTAGAAAACTGCTGGGCTAAATCTTGAGATCTTCATTCAATCTTTGCTGAAGACAGCAGTTGTTCTGTGTGTAGAAGGGCAATGTAAAATCCAGTAAAGATTTTATGCTGCCACTGGGGAGGCTAAAGACAGCAGCCCAGAAACCTACATAAAACACAGAGAGGCGAAATCTAGATCCAAATATTTGGGCCAACAAGGGAGTAATACTATCAGCGTCCCCCATGTCTGTGTATAGCAGACAGGATATTAGCTATTAAAAACTCAACTCTATAATCATACAATGTAAATAGCATCAAACTCTGTGTCTGTGTTGCATGAGGAAGCTGAAATGGTTAGGATTTCAGTACACATTCTAGTTATTTATTGCAAATCAAGGGCATCAAACCTTTTCTGTATCCCTCCTCCCTGATGGATACCTGGTTCATGTCAATCCAGTTATCCCATGATTTCTTTTGTTGTTGTCTTTCCTGAAGGATTCAACTCTTGCTTTTTCTTTTCTGATGTGCTTCTGTGCAGCTAATGCATTCACCTCACAATAGGAGCTGGAGTGGAAAAGCATGTTAGGAGAGCACTCTTCCCTTCTTCGGAGCCTTGTGGGCCTCTAGATCTCATTGAACATTGTTCAGCCTCTGCGGATAAGGACTGCACACACTTAGACCCATTAACATCTCTGTATGGAGGGGGTGTCTCTCAGGCTACCTCCTGATCCATGGTAACTTCCCATCTATGTTTTTCCAGCCTTCATTTTGTTCATTTTTAGGGGCTGCCTTTAAGAAGCAGAAGATATGGGTTGTATGGGGGAGGCAATGGATGTCACAGAGTCACGGGACCATCTAAGAGATCGTCCCTCGAGACATACAGGGGGCTTTAGAAGAGTGTTGAACAAGAAGTGCCATGTAGTAGGAAGACTGGTATTCAAAGGACAGTGCTCACCCTGCCCCGGTCCTTATTCAGTCCCCACTTGTGTCCAAGTAGCTCATAAAGTCCAGCACACCCAGCCTGATGTAACTGGCTCCCTCTCTCCTAATGGAGCAGGTAGCAAAAATGAATCTTCAGAGGATCTAGTGACCCAGTGATTTAGCAAGGTCAAATAAGACTAAACGGGCAGAGGCTGAATTCAAGCCTGAAGAACTCGTTCTCTCTGGACTCTGATGAGAGCCAAAAACATGGAGCCAAGGACGTCAGAGCTCCTAAATGGAAAGGCAACGTACCTTCAGTATTTTTGACAAAACCCTTGCACAGAGATCACAGGAGGTTCTGGTATCTCAAAGGGAGACCATGCAAGATCTAGCAGGCAATTAATGAGACTTTCGAGTCAGTAGGTAAATCAGGTGTTGGCGGAGAGACTTCAAGCTCTGATGAGGGCAGGGGGTAAATGAGAAGGGCGGATGCAAAGCTGCACCAAAGCAGAGAGGGACTAAAGGTATGCTGCCCCCTCCTTCCCTGCCACAGCTCCTGACACAAGCATCTTCAGCCCTGTGCTATTTAATCCCAGGAAATGCTGCAAGATGTCATTTGTGTGGCTGGCGTGATAAGGGATAATGCACTGTGCAGGGCTGAACCGAGCTACACGGGATTGCATTACACTGAAGTGTAGTGAGGAAAATACCAATCATCTGTGAATCACAATGATTGAGGCTGGGAGAGACCGTGGAACGGCAGTGCCTTTGAATGCTCTACCTGTGTGGTTTTGTGTCTTTAGAGCATGCTAAAAGGCATTGCTTGTTGCTGAATCAAGATTTCCTCTTAAACTCACTCCAGCAGTTTCCTGTGTTTGCCTCGAGCCACCAGCCAGATAGCAGGGGCTGCTCCTGCTGGCACAACTTCATCTGCTGCAAGAGCCTCAGCATCACAGTGGGATCCAGGATGAGAAGGGGTGTCCAGGGGGCTGAAAGCAGCCAAGGAGCCCCAGGTATAGATGCAGTGTGGGCAACAAGCTGGGAATGGACTGAGTTAGCTCATTCTCAGCTCTGCATTGCAGGGGAGCAGCAGGGCAGATGTGTCCCTTCCCTTCTGTGCCCACTGCGCTCCCCAGCAAGGAGCAGTTCAGGAGTTGCATTGAGAGCAACTAATGAGGTTAATGCAAATGGGTATACCGAGTTATACAACATATATATGCCCTTCACACAATGACGGACACCTTCTGCTACAGTTTATTTTTCTAGCAATCATCACTAGCACTAATAATAATTAAATCTCAGAAGCTGTAATGAATAATACATAGCAGCATTCTGTTAGCAAAACAAAAACACTTTAAAAGACTTTCTCCTAAGCTAACATCAGTGCTTATTTCTTGCAATGATTTTTTTTAATGTATTAATCACCTTTAAAGTTTGCTGTATTGAAACATAAATAGTACTGAGCCACTGATGCACAAAAATCCTGGAAACAATTTAAAGGAACACAAGCGCCACTAAAGTGATCATTTTTATTTGCATGTAACCACCAGAGAGGACCAGCAGCCACAGCTCGAGCTGGAACAATGGACAGGAACAGAGGGGGCTGGGGGAAACTGAACAGCACAGGGACTGAGTCCTTCTGCCTGACCTTGGGCACATCAATTAGGGATTAAATTCATCTCTTCCCAGTTAGGACGCAGGTGAGGGTGATCAGTGAGGTTTCTCAAAGACAAGGAGAGGACAGCACTGCAGAGAGCAGCTCCTGCCACCGTGCATAGGCATCCAGGACAGTTTCAGCAAGAGAATAGGAGAAGAGTCTTAAGCCTCAGTTCTCCTGGGCAAGTGTTATGCGTGTATGTATCTGAAGGCATCTTTCAAGACCAATTATCTGCTGCTTTGCTGCAGACCCACAAGCAAATAAAAGCCCTTTTGCGAAGAGAGCATCCCCTGCTCTTGTAACTGCAAATGACAGCATGTTCCCTCTGCCTGCTGCGTTTGCAGAGCTGGAGGAGAAAAATAAGTGTGTCATATGCCCCTATTCACACCAGAGTGCAATGGTTTGGTCACTCTCAGGATCATCACTTACAAAGTGGGCCTGTAATGCCATCATTACTCAAGGACTAGAGTGGCTTGGGTACTAGAAAGCAGTACCCAAGAACATGAGCAGAGCCATATGTCCAAACAGCAGTGAGACCCTGCTCCTAACCTCCATCACATGCCTACAGAAGTGCCAGTTGAGATGGAGCTGGTACAAGGGCAGGCAGCCTCAACAGTTCTAGCACATCCTCACTGCTAATTCAGCTTCCCAGAGACCCTAAATCTGAGCTCAGTGTTGGAGCTACACTGCCAGGAAGTTTCACAGAGAGCCAACCAAAAGAAAATATTTCTGTGACGCTAATCTGAAGAGCAGAGAAGGGATATTTTTTCCTCTCTGATACTGGATCAGACAATGGAATAACCTACCAAAAGGAGCAACTGGTTTAATCAGTATAATCAGATATCACAGGGATAAGAACAAGATAAATAACCTGATACCGCAGCTACAAGCACGGCATGAATAACACAATACCCTAGCAATGAGCTCAACATAAATAACCCAATACCACAGCAGTGTGCTCAGTATAAATAATCCAATGCCATGGTGATTAGCTTAGCATGAACACTGCGATACCACAGC
This sequence comes from Oxyura jamaicensis, assembly GCF_011077185.1. NCBI lineage: Eukaryota > Metazoa > Chordata > Aves > Anseriformes > Anatidae > Oxyura > Oxyura jamaicensis. The sequence continues at coordinate 4,895,410 of NC_048909.1, forward strand.
AATTAGCCTGGCATAAATAACCCCAAATCCCGGCAATCAGCATGGCATGAATAATCGCATCCCGTACCAACAAGCATGGCATAACTAAGGCAGAGAGGAGACAGGTAGAAAAGCACCAAGATGTGGTTATTAATGCAGTTAGAGGTTTATACTGCTGTAGCAGCTTTGGAGTACTCCCAGTTCCTCCCCATGCTGCCAGCTGGGTTAACCCTTGCAGCTACCCAAAAAAACAACCTTTCCTGGCCCTGCCAGCACTCCAGCATCCTCCTCTGCTGATCAGCTTGGCAGTGTTACTGCCAGGAGTCCACTTAATGCCCGAGTGCTGAATTTATATGTGAGTCACAAATACATCTTTTTATGCACTCTTAAAAAGCAGAAGCATAATTACTAAGGTCAATATATAACGTTTATTTCCTTTATAATAGACGTTATAATTTCACTTTAGGGAAAAGGAACTGTATGCATAAAAATAATGACAAATATTAAAGCCACCAAAATAATGGAACCAGATCACTCTACTAATCCTAAATTTAAATGCATTAACGATCCCTGTAACATTAAAGGTCTGATAAGCCAAATTAGGTTTCTTGTAAGCATAATTAATCTTCTTTTTCAATGAAGATATTACAAGGGAGTTAATTTGAATCCCAAAGGCATTTCTAAAATTGAATTATATAGATAAAGCAAATATTTGACCTTTTACTGATAATTACTATAAAAATCAACATGCAAATGAAGCTTATGAAAACTGCTCCTGAATATGGTATTGGGGCATTGAAATCCTTATAAGCAAAAAATAATGATGTAAGGATTCAAAGCCCAGGTAGCCCCTACCCTCACCTATAATTTGGGAGCATTAAATTACAATAGTAGGGCCTGTATTTATTAACAAACAATTGTATGGAATAAAATCTAGATGATCGTATCAAAGTCACAGATTATCCAGACTCATTCATAGGCCATTAAATATGAATGTTTTGGTTCAACTTCTCTTCTGAAATGACTTTTAGTGTCACTAAATGATGGCAATATTTATTGATTTAAACTACACTAAGATTGGAAAGTACTTTTTCATAGCACAGAATCAGGATATTTTTTAGAAAATCTCTGTTCCATTCAATAGAAACAGCATCCACTCCAGCTGGAGACTCGTTGCAGGCTACGTTTAGGCAGGATTCTCTGCTGGAGAGATACCCAGGCTGAAGGGATGTGCAGAGCGAAGCAGGCTGGGGAGTGTATATAGTATATACATAAAATATATACAATATATAAAACACAGACCATCTAACAAGTGACAAGTTACCTGGGGAAAGCCCTTTTTGCCAAGGTTTTGCATTAAAATGGAGGTTGCTAATGGCCAGATCAACACTTCCATGCATTTGCACAGCACCATACGCTGGGGCACTGCCTGCCAGGTATCGGCATGTTATTATTGCTGCTCATGAACACACATCCGCCTGGATGCTCTAGTGCAATGCAATAATCAGGGGTCATTTCTCTGAAATCTCTGACATTTAGTCAGAGACACTTATTGTCATTTAGACAAATTCTTGTCCCGTTTTGCCAATTTTTGAGCCTAGCTGCTACTTGCCAGAAGGAGAGATTTTGTGCAATGGCCAAGTTCTCGTTGCATGACAGATCTAAAGGCTTTGGCTTGACTGCCGTCACACAGGCACGGTGGCTTTGTCCTTTTGTCCTTGTGGCTGCCAGAGCAAGACAGCCTCCTCTGCTGAGGTTCCCAAGTCTTGGTGCTTGGTGAGCAAGCTGCCGCGAGCAAGGCTACCCCAAGAGGAGCAATAACCAGACTTTGTTGTGCAGGAGCATAGGAGAAGCGCTGAGCTGCTCACAGCTGGGTTGCTATTGTCAGCCAGGGTTTTTATTAGTTGGAAAAATAAAGTACAAGAATAGATGTTTGTGACTAATAGCTCAGCTGAAGACAACTGGGTTGAAATCAAACCACAGTGTCACCAGTGAAACCAGCAAGCTCCCTATTAGCCAACCTTTTTGCACTTGGATAGGCCAGGAAGTAAAGGAAAATTCTCTCCATACTTAGCATTGCTCCATTCAGCCCAAATTTGAGGCCAACAAAAAGCTAGAATGGAACTAAAGCTCATTTTATAACTATTCTGCCCCTGTTTTGCTGCTAAATTAAGGACTTCAGTCTCCAGACCTGTCAATCCAGAGCCTCTCACAGGCAAAAAAAAAAAAAAAAAAAAAAAAAAAATGTATAAAGAAAAAGAAATGCACTTCTGACCCTGGCTGAAAACCAGCTCAAGACAATGCATATTGTTATTTCCAGTTGATGCCGAGGTGTATTGTGATGAGACTGCTCTGAAGTGAGGCGGGCCCATTTGGGCTGAATGTGCTGCGAGTAAATGAGCTGCTGCTTCTGAGGCCAGCAAAGGAATTTCACAGCTCTAACAATAACTGGTGTCACATCAAGGAAAGAGTGGTCGTGCAGCCAAGACTCCTGGAGTTTATTTCCAGCTGTGCCACAGATTCATCAGCCAACTCTGAGTCACTTGTATGTTGAGCGTCTCAAACACGGTCTTGTAATTTGGCCCCTCCTTGATTTTTATTGTTGTTGAGTCAAGCACAAGTACCTGGCGAGACAGTCCAACAGCTCTCAGCATAGACGCTGCTCTGCTGACATGGCACTTGGTAGGAATTTCTCTGTATTACAACTTTGTATTGCAATTTCTTTTCTTGTAACCCACTGTGGAGCTGCCGGTTGGCCATGCCACCCAGCTCTTCAGAGCCTGGGAGCCAGCAAGGCTCCTCGATCCCTTAGGCTTTTCTGGAATACGTACCTGGGAACGCATAATAACCCACTTCTATTCAGATCTGGTTTTGACTTAAACAGTGCTGATGGAAGGCACTCTCTGCTACCAGTTTTAATCTGTTCAAGGTCATTGGAAGCCTGTAGAGGAGCACCATTCCTTTATCGAAAGACTATTTCGAGACAACATTAGCCAGTCTATTCTATCTCAAGCCCCTAGCCTTTAGATATAATTGCTTTATTAAATGTCACAAATGCTCATTTGACTTAGATGGTGTCTCTCTCTCTCTCTCAAAAAGAGAGAATGTTAATTTAGACACAGAAAATGGCCCATTTACTGTTGAATTCAAAGCAAATACCCTGTCTCTGACTCTAAACAGAGCCTCTTCTGTTGGAGTGTTTGCAGTAAGGGACATTTAAATGGCCTGAAACAAAGTCATTTTCTTTGTCATTATTACACTGGAGTTTTCTATCTCTCTGATTAGATTAGAATTGAATCTGGTTGAAAGAAATTGAATTTGTACATTTCCCTAATCATACAATCTTCAAACACTGAACTTTCTAGTACCAATTAGTCTGTCCTGATCGGAACGAACCTTCAGAGATGTCCCTATTGATGGGAACAAGGAATGAAAAGCTGTTGATGAAAGTGATGATCGATTGATAAACTGCCACCTGCATAAAAGCTCTCATGCTCTTTTCAGATGATTGAGTTTGTGGCATCTTCAGAGCTTCTCTGAAGCTGGCAAGTACGGAAAAACCTGCTGTTCTGCTTTGCATTTGTGGGAAATTTGCATCTTTCCTTCTCATAATGATGATCAGGGTGGGCTTGCTGTGTCATAATATCCCTTGCTTGTCCTTGGTTGAATTCTGGTATTCTCAGTTAACCAGGCTGTGGACCTCCAGAAATTTAATCCAAGATTGTCTTGGGCAATATAATGCACAACTGTAACGCACATTTGTTACAACACTTTATTTATTTTCTGGATGTTGATCTTAGTTTCCATCTGTCCCCATTTCCAATCTGGAAAAAAAATAAATAATAATAATCTTTTTTGTACTCCCATGTATGTCAATCTCTTTTCTCTTTGCTATAAGAACCATCTCTTAAGGAAAAAAAAAAAAAAAAAAAAAAAGATGTCAAAGGGCAATTCCGTGTCAGATCCTCCAGCAAGAAGCAGTGGTCATGTGCGAGCACATGAGCATGTCCGCAGCACACATGATAAAAATTATCTTGAAAAATCGGCGCCGGTTCTCGGTGTGTAGCCGCTGGGGTTATGACCCTGCAGCTGTGGGCATCACGCAGAGTAGAAGAAGGGACCGGGGGGAGCGGATGAAAGGAGCGGGGTGGAAAAGCACAAGATTGTTACAGATTAGGGAGTTATCGATGGGAAGTTAGTGGCAAGTATTCAAGGCAAAGAAGATGGTTTCTGACAGCCAACCAGAGTTAAATGACTGCTGAAGTGACATTAAATTAAGCTGGTTTTGACACAGATGTATTTACCTCTAGGTAAGCAGAGAATCACCTCGCTGGGACTGGGGCCTGGGCTTTTTTTCAAGTGAAGAGTGGAGACATTAAGACAGTTTTAGTGACTGCTCAAATGGAACGTGTTTTTATATTGAGAAGGGCTGTTTCAAGGAAACATCTGTCAAAAGGGGAAGAAAGATCTTGGGAAGCAGAAGCACTGTTAGATCAGAACCTGAGAGATGAAGTATGAGTTCATTGTTAGTGGAAGATGAAAATAAAACAGAAGTCCAACTTTGAAACTTTTGGCTTCATTATTCTTCATTTCTCAATCAGAACTGCCTCGGGTTATCTTGGCACAGTTTTTTTTTCTCCCCCATTTTGAGTATTATTCCACAGAGGCACTCTCCCTCCTGACTTGCTCAGGTTTGTGCTGCCTTGTAAACCTCCTGTAGCTGTGGCAGCTGTACCTCTGCTCTGTATTTCACCCTGCATCCTCTATTCAGGAAACACTCTTGTGACATACTGTGGGAAAATCTGCTCAAGGCTCTTCTTTCAGTGATGAGAAATTTCCCTGCCAGGCCTAGATCCTTGGCAGTGTGATACAGCAGTACTAGTTAAATAAATAAATAAATAAAAACCAAAAACAACAACAACAACAAATGGTAGCTGTCCTGCATTAAATGAGCACTTAAGAATCCATCTGCCATTAAGAGAAAGAGAGGGAGAGGCATTTCAAGGAGGGACTGCCCATGAGTTATGTCTAACCCTCAATGACTTGTCCCCATTTTCAAGGATGAGAGAGGAGCATGGACATGTGGCATGATGGTAAATGGCAAAAAAATGGATCCATTCCAAATGGCTAATCCTTTCAAGATGACTTTGGAGATGAACAGAAGTCCACAAAAATGTAGTTCAAGCAAGAAATCAGTGAGACTGGTGAACACCCCGGATCTTTACAACCAGGGAGGAACAGGAACATTCTAGTAAGGCACTGTGATATGGTCTTTGTTTCTCCGATCCTCCAGGAAGGCCAAGCACAGGCTGGGACAACCCAGTGGTTAGGACAGACTGCTAAAACAGGCAGCACCACAGCATCCAGCAGCATGGTTCCTGGTTTCTGCTTGTGTATCCATGCTCACCACCACCCCAGGAGCTCATCCCATGGAGCTCTGGCTGATGCCACAATCCAGGGGGTGTTTTAGGCACAGAAAGGAAATTTTCCCCAGCCCTTTGTGTTGTAGCTCCTTGCACTCCTTCCCCACCTGGTCTCTCCTGAAGGCTCGGCAGCAGTACCCTGCAGAGGGAAGGCAAGGACAGCTCGTCCCACATGAGACTTCAGTCAGACGTATGCATTGCAACAGATCTCCATGAACAGTAACTGAGAGAATGACAGTGAATTTTTGTAGCATTAGCAGTGTCTTTGCAGGGCTCCAGCTCAGAAAGTAACAAATGACCAGCCACTGGCACTGGCTGCTCAAAGAAGTTGGTTTTTGCCAGCTGTTGGCAAAAATTATTTTGTCTGTAACTGCATTCGCATGCCTGGATCTGATAGCAGTGGTCACAGTGGAAGTTTGCAAAATTTCATGAATAATATATAGTCCCCTAAAAATAAAACATACTCTGTTTCAGATACCATGAACCCCCGGATCCCTGTTGTCATCTTTGCAAAGTCTGAGATTCACCAGCACATTCAGCATCCTCTCGAATAATAATAATTCATCTGTGTTCACTTTGCTAAACTATCATATTTTATGGAAGAAGTTAATTAAATGGTGATTTGCACTTCCGCTGAACATTAAGCATTTAATGCAGATGCTCCAGTCATTGCCTGAGCTCTAAAGTGGGAAATGGCTTCAAAACTTCATATTTCCTTAAGAGGTTTAATGATGCTAGATCAGGATATTTGCATACATACATATATGAGTATATTTTATACCAGCATTTATTGCAGACAAACCCAGCCTTCTTCTTACCATGTTCTCAAGAATATAAGGCGGGACATACAGATTGCAACTGAAGGGTTCTCTCTGGATGATTTGCCCCAGCCACCATTAAATTAATGGTCTCGTTAATGAGAGATTTTCTAGGAAGGCATTAGAAAGGAACAGTTATCTACAGCAGGTCGTCTCTCCTATAATTTAGAAGAAATTAATTGGTAATAAATTAAGAATTCTAAAAATTAATTCATATACAGGAGTGGGGCTTATGCACATTGCCTTCAGCTGAAGTGTCGCATAGTAAATCCTTTGCAAAGTAAATAATTGTTGGGATGGGGGAGGAAGAAGAAATTAATATTCATGTGCATTGGAGGGGATGCCACAGAGGTGAAATGTAAGGCAGCCTTTGGATGGTATGCAATGAATGTTCTTCCTCTCCGAAATATGAATCTTCGTAGGAGGTAGTAACATAAAACATGAGATACTGCTGGGTGTCTTCCATCCTTCATGCTCCGGGTGGCCCTGACAAATTACACTGCTCTTGTCCAAATGGTCCTGTCTGCGTAGCAGGTCACACTGAGGGGCAGGCTTTCGCTTGCTAAGCAAATGGATAGCAGCAAAAACTTCTCTGTGTTTGTTTCTGCAGGGCTGCCATGCTCGTTTCTGTGCAGAAGTGGTGTAGAAGTGGGCTCTCGGTTTTACAGAACTTGGCACTTTTTTCCCTATTTCCCCTCCAAAACATTGGCTTTACTTCAGTTTTGGAATGCTACAAGTAAAAGTTCCCTTTAGTTCCTTTTAGTTCCTTTTTTTCTTTTTGAAGTTTGATGCTTCCATGTGAGGGAGAGATGGGGATAGAGCGGAGGTTTCAACACATCTTCAAAAGCAAAGAAGTTTCATTCTTTCCACCCCCAGTTACCACTTAAAAAAGAAAAGAAAAAAAAAAAAAAAAAAAAAAAAGCAAACTTTTTCTTTAAGTTGTTCTATTAATACTACTGAATTTTCTAAGTGCCAAACTGTTTGGGTCTTTCCCTCCTCCCAGATTTGCACTACAGCAGCCTGAAATATAAGAAGCTCTGATTTCTCACTCTACCCCAGGATTTTCAGATCTAAACTTCTTTCAGCTATTCCACAATAATCTCTTTCTCAGAAAAAAAAAAAAAAAAAAAAAAAAAATAAAAAAAATTTATTTTTTTTTAATAAAAAAAATGCACTTAGAGTACCCGTTATGCTTTAATGTACATTAATTTTAGATTTGCTGGCCCTCTTCCAGCCAAGCCAGTGTCTAGAATTTTTTAGAGTATGAAAAATTATTCACAGATATGCCATGCATTAAGTTAGTAAATGAATATAGGTTTGAATTCAATTTGTTTTAGCAAACTACTGTTATAAAGAGTCTAGTGTAGCGTGAATTATTATCCAGATTTATGCTTAGCATCTGACAAAATGTTAAGCTACTTTTTCAAGTATCCACTAATTCTAAATAAAGGCAGAACCGTGCCATTCCTGCATGGTAGATCCCAATGCCAGCTTCACACTCCATCACATTTTTAACTTGATGCTGTTCCTGCCATTGATATCTTCCATTTCCAGGTGCTTCAGCACAGACAGGATTTATTCAGAGCCTGATCCATGCTGGCTAGCTTGTTTGGACAGAGATATGTGGCTTTTCAGGGCTAAATCAACTCAAAAGCATGTTTTCCTCTGCTCCTCCCATGTCCTAGACCCATTTCAGGGCAAAAAGGCTGATCATGGATGATTCTCTAAAGGCTCAGCATTTCTAAGGATAAAAAGTCCCATAGTATTTTTGGCTGGGGGAGTACACCAGTGCCCTGCAACAACCCACAGCAGTTGTGTTGGGCTGGACCAAGAGAGTCAGTTCCCTTGAAAGACACAGGGAGCAGTAAAGGAAGAGGTGGCATCTCCCAGGCATTTAGAGAAGGAAGAAGAGGGGGATACAACAGCTTCCTCCCCTCCAGGGAAGCCATCCAGTGTCACAGACACTATGTCATACGAGACCATTCCTCCTCAGCAGGCAACACAAGGGAAATGTTGGAGGGGGATGCTCCTGGTGCAGAGTGAAACCCAATGGTCTTTTTTCAACCTGAACCCAGGGGCATTGGGTAAGCTTTGCTTGTAATGCTGATTTTTTATCCCAACATATAGTGTGTCTGCACAATAAATTTATGCCTGAATGTGTGCTTTAAGCTCTCCAAAGTTGGGATGGGATGTGTCAGATGCAGGGCTAGGGGATGGGGACCATCGCTGGCTTTGAGAGGGGTGGTAACTCTCTAATATTATTGCCAAAATAAGAGCAGGCAGCTGGCAGGTGATGCCCAAAACACTTCATACAATGATGGCTAAGGTGCGTGTCTACTTCCAGAGGTCAAGCTGAATGAGCAAAGCTGCCTTACTGGCCTACCAGTCATGGTGGGTCAGGGGTTAGAAAACTGTTCTCATGACTAACAGCTTCAGTCCCTGCTTGTGACTTATAAAGAGGAAAACATTGGATTTACAATAAAATTGTACTCAGGTCCCATACATAGGCCCATATCTTCACCTCCAGACAGCAGCACAACACGACTCATGCACTGTTCACACCATTACGCTGCTCTTAGAGTGGGCTTGGGCATTCGATTAAACATTCACCACATTGAGCTCCAGCCTCACCCTGGAAAGAAGCCACCAGCACATCACACCAGCATTGCAAGATTTACAAGGAGCAGATGAAGTCGAGTCCTACAATAGTTCATTATAATTAACAAAGCTGGAATTGCACTGGGCTTTGAGCTGTATATCAATGCTAAATATCTCATTACCAGTGTAAAATATTTATGCCTCATGGTCTTTATCACAAATGCAGGCTCGCAGTTAGTGCGTCCTGGTCCAGAAGATGAATTCCAAGGAGAAAATGAACTGCTTGGATTAAAAGGCTGGCAGCCCCGCAGGATAAAATTCCTTACTGCACATGACCTCCGTGATGGAGTGAGAAAAGACAACAATGAACGCACAGCCAGAGGCTGCAGAGTTATGGTCCTTGTAGGAGAACACTCTCCACTCTTCCCCTTTGCTGTCTCCCTGGGGCCAAATCAATCCCTGGGCTGTCACAGTTGGCGTCAATTTGTGCTTTACTTCACTGAGGGGTGACGGGAGCTTCTAGGTCCAGCTCAAGCTGCCGTGGCAATTGCTGGTGCAGACATGTCCGGGAGCCTGAAGGCTGTCCTTGCAGCACAGCCTGCTCTCCATCCAGCTTGAGAGTAGCTTGGGGCAATTCCAGGTACTGAAATTGGGAAATGGGACTGATTTGGATTATCCCCTGTCAGAGTGCACCCAGTAAGGTGGGAATGTGCAGCTCCTGAGCACAGCCTTCCTGGGTCACATCGGCACCTCTCATCCCCAGCTGGGCAATGCTTCAGAGGCACTGCTGCAAAGTGCAATGGAGAAATAAGAGCTACCCTGCATTACACTTGTTAATATTGTCTCTGAAGAACAAGGGTCAAGCCCTGGGCAAAGGCTGAAACTCATTTTTGTTGGCTCAGCAGTGCATCACTGAGGGCTTAAATAATTTTGGGATGTACATGCTGTGCTGTAACTTGGAAGAGCTGCTTCCCTCTCTGCTGCATACTGGATGTTAATTTAAGTGAGCAGAGGAGCCCCTGTTCCCCCCATTGCCCAGCCATCCAACAGGCAGCGATGTGCCAGGCTGGTGTCACACTGTCCCCAAACTCCAGCTTTGCACTCTTTTTGGCCTTGCTGGGAGCTGATGCGCTGGCTGGGAGAGGCTGCATGCTGGGAACTGGGGAACGGATTGATCTGGCCACACCGGCTTTCAGAAGTGAGCTGCTAAACTGTTCACCTCAGCAGCATTTTAGCTTCCAAAAGCTGGTACAGCTGTTGCCAACGTACTCCAAAGAATGGGGCAATTTTTTAAATTCCAATTAGCCGGTGAACAGTTTTTGACAGAGGGAAGCTGGAAGCATGGAGGCATGTTTTGTATACTTGTGACATTTATTTGAGAGATTAGCACCTCCTAGTAAATAGGTATTAACTAAAATCTGTCTGAATTATGTTCCTAATTACTATTTCATTTGCAGTGGTGTTGTATTTATTACAGTAAGCTTCTAGTGTATTTATTGTATTATGTATTGGAGTGAGACTCTAGATGCTGAATGTATGCGCTAAATACGAAGGCTAATAAGCATTACAGTCAGTATAACTGCAAAACCCTTGATAGGAGTCAAGTCATTTTATTCAAGCTTTGGAACCTTTCTCTCACATTAAATGTAAGAAATATCCCAGGTGCCTGCCTCCATTTGCATCTTTCCATCTATTACTCAGTATGCTTTGTTTACTTCTTTTCCTCATTTTTTATTTATTTTATTTTTTTTTTCCACAATGCCCCAATTGCCAATCTGAACTATTTTCCCCAGTAATCTCTCTCTGTTGGAGTTAGGGTCAGATTTCTGCTCGAAATCCTGGAGGCATCAATATGCAATATTTTTTGCTATTTGATGCTATTTTTTGAGGTGGACATTCCCCTCCGTTTTCTGTAGGCTGAATAAATCGATGTCTCTGGGTTTGGTTGCAGTATTTTTATTGTGATGAAATCCTCCAAAGGGGCCTAAGACAAAGCTGTGGATGGAGATCTAAATCTAAGGAGCCCATTCCAGATTTTAAGCCATGGTACACCGAGTCTTGAAGCAAACTTCACAGAGAGAGGACAACTATAAATCGCAGTTAGATGATTGTGCATTTAATGCTTCTCATAAACGTATAAAGTTTGTCTTCAGAAAGCTGTAATGAAGGAAAGCAGATTGAAGCCAGGAAGTGTCTTGTTAGCATGTGATGGAAATGTTAATCAGGAGTCTTTAAGGAGGATGTAATTAATTCATTCACCACTCACTGCTGTCTGAGGGCCTGGAGACCAATCAGGAGGCAAAGGGCAAGTCATTTGGAGGGGAGGTGGGAAGGAGGTGTTCTGTGGTGAGGGAGGGGTCTCTGTGGGGTTGCTTTGGGTACTTTCCCTACATTTTGTGGGTGCTGTGGTTGGCCTGGAGCAAGGACCTATCTGAAACCTGGCCTCAGTTCATGGAAATGGTAAGTCATGGCATTGTTCTCAGCTTCCTCATCAGAAAGTTGAAGTAGTCATAGGTGTTTAATTACCAAAACTCCGTAAGGGATACTGAGAAAACAGTTAAATCATTTGAGGGTTCTTAAGCTAGCTTCTGATGAATACCTTCCTCTTCTCTTTTCTTTTTAGTCCCTCTCCCTGCTGCTCCTCCACCAAGTATTCAGTCTTGATTGTGTACTCTGCCCTATATTGACTAGAGTCTCTCTGGGTCAGATAGAGGTTTCTGATCCTTGTTTGTGGAGTACAAGCTAAACTTGTTGTGCTTTAGGAATGTCTTACAATAAAAATTCTCTGTTGTATTGATTCTTATGGTGTGTCTTCCAGGCTTTGATTACACTGAATGCTAAGCTCCTTGTGCTGCAGGCATTGAGGTGCAGTGAGGTACCTGTAACCTTGCTTCTCTGGAAAGCAGCCTAGCTATGTGCCAGGAAAGTGGAATGAGATTTTGTTCCTACCTGGGAATGGAAACTGTAGCACTGTCTTTTTTTCCATGTGAGCTTGGAGAAAAGCTGCAAATGCATGCAGCTGCCCCAGAGGTCCTGGCTGGAGCTTGTCTTGGGCTCTGCATCCTCTTGCAGAGTCTGAGCTAAAAGAGCTGTGCTCCTTTCCAAATGAGTTTCATTTGCTTCTATTTCTTATTGAAGAAAAGCGGAGCTTCAAATTTTATACTGAAAATAATGTCACTGTGTTTTAAATATAATTCTGTTTGTAATTCTTGGTTTTCTCTAGTGCAAAGGGTTTTCAGGTATCTGAATGGAAATAAAAGTTGGAGCTTATTTCCCTTGGACTTAATCACTTTCATTAGTTACCATGTCTGGTTTGGGTCTGAATTTCATCATTGTTATTGCACTCTTCACGCTCTGCCTGAAGCCTCAGCATTGTAATGGAATAAAAATTCCCAGTCCCTTGGGGTCTCTATAGAATATGACTCTTGTAACATCTGGGACTCTTCCACCCTGACAGATTTGCAAGTTCAGAGAGATCTTATTTTACTGGCTAATACTGCAGAAAATAATAAAACATGCAAACCAGTGAGACTGTAAACCAAACCCATTAAACCTGATTATTGCCAATTTGTGCCCAGTACCTGGGGCTTATGGAAAGTTCTTGCCTGTGGTTAACTGGCAATTGTTGTTGTTTATGTGTTTACTAGCTTGTACCCAGCATATGCTTAATGGCTCTTCTGCTCGATTTTTTTATTTTTATTTTTTTCTGTGGTTTTAATTTCTCTTTTTCAAATATACTGTGGCCACAGCAGTTGCAAACTCTATCTTCTCTGCAAGGTTTACTGAACTTCTTCTAATGTGTCCCTTCAATGACAGGCTTTGAACTGTTGTCCTCTCCTCTAGCACTGCTTTTGTCTGATGAACTGCAAAGAAAAACATGGTAGTGAGGCCGATGGCTGTGACAAGAAATCCTGGATGAGGGATGGTGGGATCAAGGGCAGACCCTTAAGAGAGGGCTGCTAGATCCAAGCATCACCTGGGCAGACAGGAAAATATTCCAGCTACTCCAGAGGCAGCTGAGAGTTTGCTGCTTTTGCTGACTAACTTGGGTTAGTTCATAATCTGAATCTTCTAGCACTTGACATGAGTTGTTTGATTCTGGATGTGGGATGCTGTACAGGAAGACATACTCTTCACCTATGTATAAAGATGCCTGAACACCTCTGTTTGGAGCCTTGATGATTCCAGGGAACTCTAGAATCATATCCTGAGCTGGAAGGGACACAAGGGTCACCGAGTCTATCTCCTGACCCCATACAGGACCACCCTAAATCCGAGGGCATTGTCCAAGTGTTTCTTGAACTCCAGCAGGCTTGGGGCCACAACCACTGCCCTGGGACACTTGTTCCAGCACCCGATCACCTGCTCAGTGCAGAACTTTTTCTTAATGCCCAGCTTGGCCCTCCCCTGTCCCAGCTCCATGCCATTCCCTTGGGTCCTGTTGCTGTCCCCAGAGAGCAGAGCTCAGCGCCTGCCCCTCCACCCCCTTCATGAAGGAGCTGCAGGCTGCCATGAGGCCTCCCTCCCTATAAAACTTCACTGTGTGGCTCAGCAGGGAGAATCAGCAAATCAGCATCCTAATGCAAGGAAGGATTTCAGGCTTATTGTGCAAAGGATGTGGTGCCTCTCAGACTGCTGCTGGGCTGGCAGTGGAACTCTGCTCCCAGCTTGTCTGTGTCTTTTTACCTGTGGACTGCTTGGGCAAAGTAGGAGCTGGGACTGGAAATCTGAATTGTTCCTTTTGTGTACCTTCTGGCTTCCTCTTCTGGTCACCTGGATTGCAGCTGGGAGAAAAGGTGCCCAAACCAAGGCTTCTGTGAAATACAGTCCCAAACTTCTGAAGACCAAAGGTGCTGAGCCCAGTGTGGTGAGTATAGCCGGTCAGCTTTCAGCAGGGTGTTAACTCAAAACACTTAGGTCCTTGAATGCATGCTATGTTCCCTGCTCTTCATATCTTACTCCATTAATGTTTGTTTATGCTTATTAGAGAGACCTCTCCTGTCCTGCTTGGCTGGTGCCTCAGCTGTTGATGAGCACTGATGACTTACAAGCCCCCCTGGAGCTGCTCACTGCAGCTCTGGCCCTCCAGGTCACGGCCGTTGCAGTAGTGGCTCTCTTCTTAGCCAGGAAACCAGGATTTCTGCTCACGTTTTAAACTTGAGTTAGTAAGAAATGCAAACTATTACTTCAGTGCCTGTATTTCTCATACAGGGATGGAGGAATGTTACGTTTGCTTAGTTGGTAGAATAGAAATGTTCCATAATTCTTCAGGGAATTAATATTCATGTTATTAACTTTAACATATTGCTCTCAGTTCTGCATCTTTTTGGTTTAACAAGCAGTTGCAGACTCAAAATGATGAGCTTGGTTGAAAATGTTGCACCTCTCTTTGGGGTCTGGGGACTGAGTTTTACCAATTAAAGTGGAAATATGTTTGAACTGCGTAGTGGAAAATCAACATCCAAATTAGTAGCATGCAAGATTAAAATTACTGCTGTAGGAGGACCTCACTGGAGGTGAGTGTAGCCCTACCTTAAGGAGGCTGTCTGAGGTCAGGTCCCTCTGGGGGCAGATGCTTTTGCTCCTTTTACGTTCTCCCTGGGGAAGCTCATGGCTCTGACCAGGCCAGAGCATCCCTGTTCAGGGGTGCTGCCAGGCAGCACCTCACAACTCTGAGAAATACTCTTCTGGGGGGTCACTGCAAGAAGGTTTGGGAGCAGATGGATGGAAGTGGCAACCCCCCAACAAGTCCTGGCAATATCTGCAGTCAGTCCTGCAGATATTCAGGTCACTTCAGGTGGATTTTGGGGGGGGAAGAGGGATGGCTCTTCTCTTTCAAGAGGTCCTGTAGATCTAGTGCAAGTCCCATGGCTTTGGGAGGGCCAAAGGTACAGCTCCTTGCTTTGCTACAGAGTAGTCACTGAAGGCTTCTGCCAGAGGCATTCAAAAAATAAAAATAATAAATCTAGACCTGCTTTGCAACATTCCAATTTAATGGTTACCTTCAGGCCTCTTATCCACTACTGAAGTACAATATGGGATGTGCTGGGAAGAACCTTCAAACCAACAAAGAAGAAAACCTCTCCCATACCTGTGCTGGGAGACACCCAGGTTCAGGCGTTCCTTCCCTCCTAACTGGATACTCTTTAGAAGGATGTTCTTCCCAGCAGGATATTAAAAAATATACCTTTATCACCTTCCTTATCTGAAGTTACTTGCACCTACGAATGTGGCCTCGTTTTTCGTCCCTTTGTCCCTCATTTTTTGTTTCCATGAAGAATATAACTTTATGGTGCATTCATGGAATGCTGCAGTGACATTGAACTAAAATGTTGCTGGCTAGCTTATTAGAATTGGCAGCAATAATCATTAATAGGTGACTTAGGAGTTTGAAGCCTTTTAATGAGCAACTTATCAGGAACCTGCTTCTGGAACATATTTGTTGAAATCTTCTACCTTAATCCAAGGTAATAGTTGCTTTTTTAATCTCTAGAAAGAACTTGGAATGATTTGAATGTGGTATGAATATCTAAGAACACTTTTTAAAATACAAAATTGAAATAAAGAGTAGTCTAACCTTTTGAACAAAGCAGCCTATTCTCCTTTGTAGGGAAGGTGGATTTGCTTTGCCCCTGGGTTATCGTGTGGCACCGAGCTTCATGGCTACAGTCCGTGTTGCATTTTTAAAATATTTTCCCCTCTATGAGCACGAAATTGTTGCTCTTTCTGCATCCAGGTGTCAGTACTGCTGTGAGCTCTTCTGTCCTGCTCTTATTAACCTTGAATGACTTGCTTCTGAAACCGACGCACTTGGTCCCTTCCAGCTCACCCCCCATGTATTTGCAATTGCATAAATAAAGAAATAATAAGCCTTCACACCATTAAATTCAAGGAACCGATGCATTTCAAATGCAGAAAACAGAAGCAACTGAGTGTCTTGCTAATTTTTACACTAATTTACACCAGAGGGAATAAGAAGTATCTTAAATCAGATGCTAATTTTGTTTACTTAACTTCCTAGTCAGCACAATGACCTTTCATCCACGAATAAGAACAAATTAGTGCAGAATTTCTTTGTGGGAGACTGGAGAACTTGCCTCAACCTGATACTGAATAATACCCAATTAAATCTACTTCTAAACAACTCTGCCTTCCCTCCTAGAAGGAAGTTTCAGATAAAAGAACAAAATGATATGCCTTTTATTTGCCACTTTACGAAATCTCTTCACGTAATGCAAACAAACCCTAACCCTAGTGTGTCTGATACAGGATTTGCAATGCTCTTGGTTATTGGTAAGAGGATAAGAAGCTTATTGCTGTTTATCAGGAGGAGGATAAAAGATCCCCTGCTCCCCATGCTAGGAGGGGAATGGATTTCCATGTTTATCAACAATCAGGGGAAGGTGAGTGGGAGGGGGATAGCTTGGTAACAAAGCTGTAAACACAAAAAATTAGGTGGAAGAATAGGAGTTCTTCATATTTGGTAACAGGATAAGAGACACTGAGCGTGCTCTTCGGTGAGATAAGAAGCTTATACTGAAATGAAAGTGTTTTTTGGTATCGAGACAGATCCAGAGGCCTCCTGATGGTGGGGAGGCAATTTGACAGCTACCTGAGGATTTGCAGAAGGAGTAGAGGGGCTCCTGAGATGCAGCACCAGCTCTGTCTGTACGTGGTGGAGAGTGGCCAGCTGTCTGTGCTTGGACAGATTTGGGTTTTCCCACTGGTTGGGGGTGGGAGACCTGGAGACACTCAGACAATCACAGATGACAGAAAGCAAATGAGATGGCAGTTTTATGGGTTTTGACAGTTTTGTTTTTTTGACAATTGTGCCTTTGGTGATAGCAGATGTGATGTGGTGCAGGCCAGGGAACAGCACCTTTGAACTTGGGGCACACAGGGTTTGAGAGACACTTGAAATGGAGACTTCTCCAGCATCATCCCTCTGCCCCTAAGGCTCCATCCAGACCATGAGGTTTCTTCTCAAAGGCAAAATTGAGTTGTTTGCCCTCAGTCTGGGAGATGGTGATGAAGAAAAGCAGAAATCCAGACTCACCCCATGTATTCAGAGAGATGTCTGTCCCTTCCGCAGTCCGGAGGTAACATCTCATTTCCTTAGCTATGCTCTTGTTGGCTTGATGTAAATTTAATATCCTTGGCTTACGGTGATGTAAAACCAAACAATTTCCAGACATTTGTCACACAGTAAATGAGAGAGACGGTGCAGCAGGGTGCAGAACACTTGATTCAATGAACTGTAAAGGCAGCTGCCCACAGCACCATGTTCAAGTGCCTGGCTGGAAGAAAATGGAGCAAAGCAGGTGGCAGGAGGAGGAGTAGAGTGTGTTTTAGATATAAATGGCTTTCTACAGCAGCTAGACTGGCAGAGGGGTGACCCCTAAATCATCACCCATGCTGTGTTGAATGCAATGTCTTGAGCTGCTCTGGTGCTGTCTGTCCTGCCACAGCCTGTTTTCCCACTGGGCTTAAAAGAGTCATGGGGGTTGGAGGAAAATCATCCTTAAGTGTGTGGCAGAGAGGTGTGAACAAACTGTGGGATCCTGTACTCAGCATGATGTACTAGAGAAGTCATGCTGCATGTTTCCATTTTGGTCCCAGATGCTGAAGTCCCACAGCCATGTGAGATGTTGAACTTGATGATCTCAGAGGTCTCTTCCAACCTAAATGACGCTGTGATTCTATGTCCTGCTCTCTGAAAGCTGCTTCTCCCAGCAGGAACTGGGGACTGTAAGTCAAAACTAATCCTGTTGTATTTCCAGCTCTGTCCCCCTGTGCCTGGGTGAAGCCATCTGTCTGTGCACTGCATGGGTCACTGAGCGCCTTACCCAGAGACACGTCCAGTTAATCCTTCATGGTGCAGTAGGGCCAACAAGCCAACGCAGCCCTGGACTGCTGCATTTACCTGCTGGTGCAATGCAGCCTGTGGTCACCCTCACTGAGGGGTTTGGGCTGGAGGCTAAATCACTGCTCAGGGCTCTTCCACTTACCCTGCTGTGGACATGGGACTCGCATCCAGCTCTGGAGTGCAGGTCTTCTCAGATAAGGGTTGAGCTTTGGGCTTCTCTCCAGTTGGGTACTGGGAACAGATTCCTGCCTTGCTTATCCTCCCCTCGACACGGCTTCCAGCTCAGAGGATAAGCTCCAAACCCAACTGGTTATCAAAGGGATCCAGATGACAAGGAGCAGAGCACAGCTTCTGGCAGGGACCAGCGCTGTGCTCTGGCCTCTCCGAAGGATCACGGAGCGTGGTGGTGGTTGTGGAGCTTCTCCTGGGGCTGGCAGCAGACCAGGCTGACAGCACATTTATTTATCAGTGCCCGAAACTCCTGCACCAAGTCTATCGAGGTACGCAAGCTGTTTTCTTCCGGGATGTTGCTCTGTGAATTGTGATTTTTAGATGTGCCCACTGGTTTTAGGGAGGAGCAGAGATGCTGCAAGCTTGTCCACTCTAAGCTTAGTTCCATGTTGCTGCATGCCAGAATTTTATCCTAAATTCCCTCCAGATCCCTAGGTTCTTGGTCCCAATGCCAGGGCCTGATCCCACAGTGGGATCTGCACTTGCCTATCAGGAGGCTGGTGCAGGGGGACATCTGCCACCCCAACCGAGGGCACAGCAGGTGAGCACGCTGTATGGCTGTTCTCCAGGAACAAGAGCAGTGCTGACCCTCTTGAATTTTTCTAATGAGATGCACACAGGAAGGGAAATGGGAGATCTCTGTGGGCTTTCTTGAGCTGGCTGCAGGTAAGGACAGTGCCTGGGTCCTGCTTCTGGTCCCTCCTTTGGAAAGGCTCCATCACACAAGGAAATGCTTCCCTGAAGCCAAGGATTGAATCTTTTATTTCACTTATTTTCCCAACTTGCCAGGGTTCAGCTGAGCCTTTGTGCTCGTAATCCCCACCCAACTTGGAGTGTGAACAGCTGGGGGTACAAACCCTGAGCACCTGGGGCATCTGGGCATGTGTCATCTACTGGGGGAAAAACAAAGATGATAAAAAATAATCACCAGGACCCACCATAGCAAGCTGCTGCCCCCAAAGTGCCCCATATCAGGAGGCCACTGGTGTGGCTCTCCTGCCCTGCTGCCCGCAGGGGAGCCCATGTTTCCCACTTCCAGATGAATCTCTCTCTCTGGAGTTGAACTCCAGCAAAGGAATGAATTGCTCTTACAGCCTGTTAATGAATTTCTGAAATAAGGAATTAATTACCGTCTGTCTAAATTAGAGTTGTCCTATCCTTTGAGATCCATCTTTTTGATTCTAATTAATTTTAAAAATTACTTTTAGAGTCTTCAGTAGAGATTCTAATTTATTTTACTCTAATATTATTTCTCTGATAAGCAATTTAATTTTTAGATCGGAATCCGCCTAATCTCAAATTTGTCACACAAACTCTGCTCCCTAAGATACTGTTTACAGCTTTTTGGAGATGACAGATCATGATGCACAAATCATTCTTTCTTCTTTTTCCTTTTAAACACCTGAACGTGTGTGCTCAAAGGAGATTAATTGAAACCCTTACTGAGCTATGTTTAGGAAAGATCCTTAATTTTTTAGAACCGAAAACAAATATTAGTTATAAAGCTTCTCTAATTGCACTATTTCATGGAGAAAAATGCGTGTCTAATTTGCTTTTTTAAAAAGAACATTTGCTTTATGGGTATTTGCCAGAGTTTGACAGTTATGTTAACTGGCTGTTTTTATTAACTCATGTTCTCAGCATCGAGTGCGCTGGCAGCTGGGGGAAATTCAAATATCAATTTTACGTTCTTATCAAAGCTGCTATCCCATAGGCTGCAATAAACTGCATGGCAAGCTTTACCCTGACTCCTGAATTTGTCCTGTATGAGTTTTAGTCTCCTGAGCAGTATTTTTTTCTTATTGTAGTGCTTACCTGAACTCAGCTGTGAGACTGGGGCTCCTGATGTACTAAGTGCCTCTTCCCTGGGGTTTTCAGTCCAAGCACAAAGGCTGTGAAGGGCAAGTGTTGGCCCCCTGGCCCATCTCATCCTCTGCTTGGTGGCCGTCCCTGGCAAGGACAAGGCTGGGTGTGCCTGTGACTCTTGGAGCTCACAGGAGGGCAGCTGGTACCACAGGCTGGGTCTGCACTGTGGGTGGTGTGTAGGCACATGCAGCTCTCTCTATGGGCATTTTGATTTTTTTTTCCTGCCAAACACAAATGAAATTTGATAAAGGTTTAAAAACATATTAGCGAGCAACAGAGATGTAACCTGAAATCTTGCAGTACCTGCCAAAATTTGTGCAGAAGCAGCCCTAGAGAGTCCTGTAAGTGTTCCTGGTGACTCAGAAATCTTTTTTTTTTTTTTTTAATGTATCCCCTGTGGAGACCACAGATGCCAAGTGCCTGCTCAGCTGCTTCCCTGCAGCCCTTCCATGCCCCACCCTGGGGTACCTGGCTCGTCCTTTTTGCCACTGGTGTGAGTTGCAGAGCACTGGTGTAGTGAAGCTGATGGAGCTGCTTGGCTCTGCCTCCACTCCCTGTTTGGGCAGACCCCGTTCTGTAAAACCTGGGCTTCCTACATTGGTATGCAGGTCAGGGAAGAAGTCCTGAGTCACTTTGGACAATTTTATGTTATAGTTTGTTTGGGTTCTTAAGCTCCTTCTATTTGTATTTTTTTAATTCCCACCTGTGTGTGGTATGGATCTTGGATTCTAAGAATCCCAGATGCTTAGCAGATGGTTAGCTTGAAAAAATAATCAAAGAGGCAGCAAAATTCTGTGTTCATGAGCTCCTATTTATTTCAATCTGGTGTTTTGCCTCACAACAAGACTAATAAGCAATTACTCTAGCATCTCAAATGCTTATGCAGTGTAAATGCATCTGTCAACCAGATTCAACATCATCAATAAAGCTGCCAAAGCTGTTCATAATTCAATGATATATGCTTTGAGCATCTTTTTTGAATATAATTTAAAGATTGCAGTCCTATGATTCCGACATTATTTTGTATGTGTTTAAAATACCTCCAGCTGGAAAGATCCGTGCCTCGTGTCACTTAATCACCTCTGCCTACGTGGACCACTAGCAGCCGTGCCATTTGGCTTGCGTGCTGGTCCTGCTTCATGGCTGTCCTCTGACAGGGCTCCCACAAGGACTGCTGGGGCTACAAGCGTCTTTCAGGGATTTGCAGCCTTTGCAGTTCCTCCTTCCTCTTCTGCTGAAATTTCCCCCTTGTGCAGAATTTCATTGCAGTGCTACAAGCCCCGAGTGCTGCGTGTGAAGAGAAGTCCTTGACAGGGAAGCTGTGCTCTGCAATACACCTTGGGTATTATTTTTTTTTTTTAACATCTTCTAAAGACATCTGGCTGTAAGAAACAGGTTGCTGTGATCAGTCTCTACATATATGTGCATGTCTTAATTGCTTTTCTGGATTTCAACCCAATTTGACAGAAGTGTCCCAAATATGATGCTTTCATTAATACACATGAATGAATTACGGTGCATTTCTGTGAACTGGCACCTAGCCTGAGTGGTGAAGTTATTTAACAGTAGAATCCAGCACACAGGTGATGAGGATTTTGCCACCTTACACCTCCATCTCCCAGCCTCCATCCTTCACTTATGTGCCTACAAAGATTTTTGTATTGTTACATCCCTTCAGTGCTTGTGCAAATGCTCTTACCGGAGAGCGGAACAATATTCATGCCCCAGCTGGAGGAAGAGGACACCCCCACAAGCTCAGCCATTCATCAGATTCCAAAACATCCACGTGGGAAGGGCTGTTATGGATGTCCCAGCTGCTGGAAACACTTCCAGCAGATCTAGCAGCTCACCACAGGGCTCTGGGAGATGGCCCTTCATCAAAGTCAGTGCTGATGGGGTGGGTGCTTTCAACCTGGGGCATTCCACTGAGAAAAATAAGTGTTCTGTGTGGCAGATATCAGTTTGTGCCCACCAGTCACTGGTCTGGTGTGGGGAGACTGAAACATCTGTGGTTGTGTCTTCAACACCCATCCACTGCCCAGCTGGCAGCTGTTGGCTGTTTCCAGAGGCCTCAGCGATGCCCCATGGTGCCAAGCACCTTGCATCCCCATGAGCAGTCTTCCTCTGTGCTGGTACCATCAGGAAAGGCAGGGCTGCAAGCATGGCACAGCCAGGTCTTTACCAGTTTCCCTCATTTACCACCTGGTTGTGCTCATCCATACACCCAGGGGTTTTGGCACCCAGCAGATGCTGAAATTCCCTCCATGGTTCAGGTTCCCCATCTCAGCTTGTCAGAGCTGCTGTCACAGTGGCTCTGCATGGGCCCTGCTCAGCCTCCTCTGAAGGACAGAAACCAACATTTTGCCATTGTGTAATGGGTTCATCATCATCTCCTCATTTCCCAGCTTTCCTCTGGCTGTCCGTGTGGTGGTTTGCTGTCAGGGCACTCTCTAGCACTTGCATTTTCCATGTGCAGTGCACGTACTCCAGCCTGAAGCAGAGCAGGTCATCAATCGGGAGGCAGCGATGCTTGCTGCAGTTTGGCTCCTTCTTATCTCTGCTACCAAATCCACGCAGCCCCTCAGCCACATGCTTTTATTTGCAGCTCACAGGAGGGATTGACTGTTCCTCCTGTCAGGATCATTTCATGTGAGCCAAAATCCTCTGCTCACTTCGCACGCTGGCTATGCTAATTTACTCTGCCTCTGTTTCCAGCTACCTACCGGTGTGAGTTTCTTTTTCTTTTGGTTTGTGTTGTGCCAGAGTTAATGCAATACAGTTTTCCGAGCAAAGAGAGATCCTGATGACTTTTTTCCCTTTTTTTTTTTTTTTTTTTTTTTTAAGTCTGTGTGAATCAGAACCTGAGTCTGCCGGTGCAGGAGGCAATGCACAGTTTAATTTCTCCGCTCTCTCAAGTGTGTCAGTTCCCGAAGCAGGGGGGAGAAGAGCTGGTTAAAGCAGGATGCTAGTCCAAGGTTAGGGAAAGGAAATGTTTTAAAACTGGAGATTTGGGAAGGGGACAGCTCAGCTTCAGGCACAGCAGAGCAGGGAGGGTGTGAAAGGAGGAAGCTCGAGGCAGGGCACCCACGTCGAGCGTACAGGCGGTGCCACAGTGTCTGTCTGTCTGTTCTGAGCAGAACCTCAGCCACGGGCTGAGCTGTGCCCATGAAGGTCTCTGATGTTTCCTGGGGAGGGCTGTGTCCCATTGCCTGCCTCCTGACGTTTCCATTTTCAGAGAGACTTGGAGCGATTGCACGCTTGTCTTTCCCTGTGACATCGCAGAAGCATCTTGGCTAAATTTTTTGCTAAGGAGCGTGTTTTGTCTTAAAGGTAATTGCTTTATTAACCCTCAGGAACAAGTCAAATTGTTGTGAAGGACCACAGGCTGTGTTTGGGGGTTCTTCATTCCTAGATTCTCAAAAACTTAAGTGCTCATCTGGTGAACAGTGAGAAGGGGTCAGCTAGGTTGTGTGTCTCAGCACTGGACTGTATTTTTTTTTTGTTTTGGTCTGCTTCCCCGATGTTTTGCAGATAGTTCCTGCTAGGGATGGGTTCTCCTGTTTCTAGACACATTTAAGCTGGTCCTTTGGGGTCTACCGTGAAAATAGACTTAAACCCTCAGGTTAACCTGGAACATCCCCCGTGAAACCGGTGAGATTGAAGGCTTATTGAAATACCAGCCACGAACAGTGAATCCAGAATTCACTGTTGGGCTTACGAGGACTGCGGGATCATTTCAGAACGAGTATTTTTATACAGGTGATCACAGTGCTTAATTTTACTCCATTTCATGCTTTTGCAGCTAAAAATGATTTTAGGGCCATGGCCAAAGTGAAATAGTGACAGCATTTTCCCTCTCCCAGCAGCCCCGTTAGAGCCCTCAGCTGTTAGACCCAGCCTGCTTCTACAGCCAAGAGGTTCAAGGGAGAAAGGCGACAGAAAAATTTAAACACTTTATGAAGTATTTTACAGAAGGGCAACGTGGCATGTATAAGCTGGTTAATAGTGTGGTGTAAGTGGTGCTGGGACTCGGTGCAATCACCACACGAGCTCACGGTAATAAAAACCTTTAATTGGCACCAGGCTGTGGGGCCTGTTGGGACAGATCCTGTCACTGCCCCGCAGGTGACTGATGCCCTGGTGGGGAAGGAGGCCTGGAGGCTGCGGCCTCTGGTGGAGGAGCAGCGGGGTGGGTTACGGGTCGATGTGTCCCATGTACTTGGGCAAGAGAAGCTCCAGAGGTGACTTCTCCACACAGGACAGCGTGGAGGTGTCTGGGAAGCTTCAGCCCTTGGTGTCGCTGAGGCTGCTGCCTGGAGGCCTCCTGAGGCCGTGTCAGCAGGCAGGGCACTGCTGAGAAACCTGGTCCAGAGCTGCACAACTGCTCCCGAGCTGTGAACCCGGGGGGAAATCAGCAGAGTGCTGGAGACCTTGAGGGGTCTGCAGAGAGAGGGTTGTTACAGCGCTGCTCCGGCTGCATGAAACTTTCATGATGCTTCCGAATTTCCCCGTGCCGAGGCTCGGTGTAAATCCTGCACTGTTTGTGGAGGTTACCAGGCCAACTGACTGCATATCGATCTTTCTCTCTGCATTATCATCAGGTGTAACTAAAAACAATCAAGGAGCGTGTGCATGCAAGCCTGCATTCAAGCGGACATAAATGCAAATCTCCTTCCTGTTCTGCAGGGTGAATTCCATCAAACAAATTGGTTTTGGAGTGGAAGCTAGCCCTGTTCCTGCTTAAAGTCACATTTTTCCAGTAGAAGAGGTAGAAATGTCAGCTCTCAGGACCATATACGTCTCTGCCTCTGCACCAACAAAAAATAATCAGGCTCCAATCAAAACTTGTCCCCTCTTATCTTGACAGTTGTTGACGATGATGGATGGAGACAGGTTTAGAAGATCAAATGCAAGACAATCTGTACTGCATTTCAAACCACCTAAGGCTTTTAAGTGCCAATGTGACATCTGGTGGACTCAGTAACACGCACCACACTCTAAAACACCTCTGCTGTCCCCATCAACCCTTATTTACCACTGTTATAAATTAACTGCTTTCTCCAAGATATTTTAATGTATTATCCCACATGTGTACTTTGTGTGGCTCTCTGTTAGGGATAGGCTGTTGAGTGAAATTATAACCACGATTCTCTTTTTCCCCCCCCCCCCCTTAACCACCAGTGGCTTGCTATTTTTTATTATCTTTTTTGCCTGGAGGAGTTTCAGAACAAAGTAACTTTTAAAAATCAAAGCTTTTCTTTAATGCAGTGTCTAGAGATAAGTTTATTGTGCTTTTATGGGATATGAGTAAACACATTTCTTCAATTTATTCCCATCCTCTAAAAAAAAAATATCCTGCCAGGGACATTAGGCAAAAAGAGTACTGATGGAGACTGCAGAGCCCCGGTGTGTATCCGTAGGCAACGTTGGTACGGGTGGGTGTGATGGTGCGGCCTTTTTCTCCCATTTTGTTCATGCTTTGAGGGCAGGAGGATGCAGGAAGGGCAGTGGGACCTGCAAGTTTAATATCGGGCTGTCAGAGCAGGCTGTTGTGTCTTTTTGCCAAGTAGTGCTTTGGGATCATAACGTGGATTTCACCGCATAAGTGATGCTGGAGGGGAATCACGAGCAAAGGGGCTCAGATCGTGCCTGGGGGAAGTGGAGAACTCACCTCTCCTGTTCACAGCAGGACCGGCCCATGACAGAGTTATTTAACTTCTCATTACGTGATTGCTGGAGAATGCATAATTTGCTCTGATGACTTCAGGCAAAGCAGGTTGTTTTTTCACATCTTTAACATCATTTTTCAAGGCTGCCAACATTGCTTGCTGCCTCGAGGGCCAGCAGGGCTCAGAGCCCAGCACTGGTCCTCTGCCCCCTGGGGTGCTTGGAGAGGGGCAGAGGATGGAGGTGGCACCCCTAGGAGTGGTGCAGGAGGGCAGCAGCGTGCGATTGCTCTGAGCAGCACCATTGGCAGGGCCGGTGTGTTACGGAAGCCTTATCGAACTGCTGCGTCTGCCTGCTGAGCCCCGAGGGGCCGGAGGAGGGCTGCAGGAACGGGGCAGCTCCCCTAACCCCTGCAAAGTGTCTTTCTATTCATACACCACCTTTTTACAGAGGGATGGCTGAGGTGAGGTGGTGTGATGAAAAGCTCAGCCCTTCCTCGTGCAGCCGGTCTGCACCCCAGAGATCGTGGCTGAAGTGCTCGTACCGCTCCTTCCCCTGCGTGCCCATGGGACAGACACAGGGCAGCATTTACATCTAAGAAAGGATATCCACCCAGTTTTTGGCTGCTCTGTCCCCATTTCTCCTGCCCCTTCCAGTCTGACCCCAGTATGACCGCAGCTTTGGGCCCCATTCCCTCGCCGGGGTGGCAGCAGCGTGCTGGGTGGGAGGGGAAGCTGTGAAGAGCAAGGGGTGGCCTGCAGGCCATTAAATTTTCCACTTTTCTGAGCATTAATACCATGATTGCTCTGTCTAAATAACATCCGGTCTCCGGCAGCTGCATTACCTGTCTTAAGCGTGATTTACTGCCATAATAAATTAGCCCTTAAGCCAAAGAATCAAAAATAATTGGCCTTATATCTTGGTCCCCGTTTTATCCCCTGTTCCTTTTCTCTCTCTATGTGCCCTCTTTCTCTCTTATTCATCCTCTAACATGTTTCTCCCGCTTATTCCTCCTCAGTGGCCACTTTCTGATGCTTTTCCATTCCTTGTGCTCACTTGGGCACTGACGGGCTTGCTTGTCCTTCATGTTCTCCCCTGGAGCCATCTCAGGCTGACACGGCTGGTGGAGAAGGAGGGGGGCTCCTGGGGGGGCTGGAGCCGGCCCCTGCCCACCGCTGTGGCCCTGTGCAGGGGAGGCGATGGGCAACGGGGGGGCTGCAGAGGCTGGCGAGGATGTCAGTGCTGCAGTGGCGTTTTAAAAGGGCTTTAAAACAAGGCATGCATCTTACTGCTCTAAAATAATATCAGGGGACCTCTGAGCATGAAATACAGCAGGGAGAGGGCTCTTTTGTTGGCCTATGAATTTTCTGTGCCTTTTTTGTGTGTGGTTTTGCTTCGTGAATTTAACCCGTGGGCTTTTGTGACCGTGCTCAGCAGAACTCATCCTCGGTCTGGTGATATTTTGGTGTCACCAGCTCCCACCGCACAGCAGCCGACTGCACCCAGTGCCCCTAGACAGGGGGACAAGGGGGCACCCAGCCTTCAGGCAGGAGAAGGTAAAGGTGTGGCGGTGGGGAAAGGTGGATTAAGAAGGGCAGATCAGGCAAAAAGGCTCAAAGACTTGGTGACGGTGACCGTCTGGGTTCAGCAACATGGGATGCTCTGAAAGCAGTTGCAGCACAGGGCATGCAAAGAGGAGTGGCTAAGACAGGCTTGGTTTATCTCCTGAAGCAAGAGAGAATGGGCTCAAAAATATGCATACATGCACGTGTGTGCATACATCTATCTATATATTTATGTCCCCACAGATACCGAAAGGGAGAGAGAGCCCATGCCTCCTCCTAGGAGGTGCTGTGAGCTCCGTGGCTGTTTGGTGACGCTGCGTGGTGAACAACTTCGCCTCGCCACCAACGCTGTGTGCGTCGTGCTGAGCACAGCAGCTCCGAGCTGGTTTATTCAGCGGAGTATAAATGGGACTGCTTTTGCTGCTTAGTTGCTCCGAGGTTTTTTTTATCCCCCTCCTTCCTTTAAATAAATGGGCATTTTCTTTCTTTTTTTGAGCTGCTAATGTTCATTTTGCGTGCGGGCACGCGCTTCCAATCCTGTTTTTGAATGCACACAGTGGAGTGCAAAAATAAAGATTGCATCTCATGAATAATGCATGCCCCAGCAACCCGCTTTAACAAATTACCCAAGTAGATTCCTCTGATGGGGCTAGGGGGGGAAGGAGGGGAGAAAAAAAAAAATGTAGCAAGTATCTTTCTAAAGAAACAACAAGATAAACACACAAAAAATAGGCCTGCAGAGCTGTTCTCGAGAGGGGCCAATTCAAAACCCAGATGTGGCGCTGAGCAGCTGGTCCTGCAGCCCCAGGGTGGCCGAGGGGAGCCCGGAGCTGCGGTGTCTCATGATTTTGTGTTGTTGGGATTAGAGGAGAGGCTTCCCGCATAGCTAGCCAGGAGAAGAGGTTATTTGTTGGTTTATTTATCGCTTTCGATTTGCTGGTTTGCGGTGATGCATTACAACTCTGCTGGTTTTGTGCTGCTTCTCTGGAGACAGGAGTGAGCCGTGCAAAGTGCAGGTGTTGTGTGTGGGAGGATGGTGAGGAGGGGGCGAGAAAGGTGGGAGCGGGCCGCTAAAGCAGCCCGAGATCTTGTTTGCCTCCCTGGCATCACCAGCAGCCACTGCTCTGCAGCCTGGGGAAGCTGGAGGATGCGGCTGGAAGCCTCCTGACCCTGCTGTTTGCTGCAACCACTCGAGAGACTTTCCACTGCAGAAAGGCACAAAGTAAGCGACCCAGCTTCCTCCTCGTGCGTGCCTGCTGTGTCCCTGCTAGCCCCATTTCCCACTGGGGGGAGGCAGGAGAGGTGGTGGCCCCCTGCCTCCCCTGGGTGACCTCCCTGCTGCAGCAATGCCTCCATCAGACCGGGAGCTCGGCTGCACATCCAGCAGGACGTCCAGCTTTGTGGTGGAGAAAAATGGCTTTTTAGGAGCAGACGGAGTTTGGTTTGCTTTCGTCTGATGGGGTTTGGCCCTGAACCCACTGGGGATGCTGATGTGAGCAGGTTGGGTGCTGGGCTGCATGCAGCACCCAGCCACGGACAGGGCACCCCTGAGCACTTCTCTCAAAGCCAAAGCCCAGCGAGCAGGGCCCGCAGGGTGTGCCTGGAGGGGAGGGTTACAGCAAGCAGAGGGCAGGTGATGCTGCCAGCACAGACACTTCAGAAAGCACAAAACCCGCTGATAATGCCACCTTGACCGTAACACCGGTGGCTTCTGGTTCATTATGCTCCATGGAGGGCACGTCTTAAGACTGTTCGGGTTTCTTTGTTGTTGTTGTTGTTGTTTTTCCTCCATTTGAGTAAATAAGGTCAATAAGCCCTGGCTCTAAACCTCATCTTTTTGATGTTGTCCACACTAATGACCCCACGCCTGGGTTTGGGATTTCTTTGGGGAGCAGCAGCACGGGGGCTCTTGCCTCCTGGTGGCAGTCCTGGGGGAGCTCAGACAGGGAACTCAGGAAGGTGGGGATGGGACTGGGGCACTGTGCGTCAGGGGGCACCTGTGCTATTCACTCAGCTTTTCTCACGTTACAGACACAAGAACGAGACCAGCGTGCCTCGTCCTGCAGAGCACTGCTGATAGGTAAGGGTTCGTGTGGGTTATCAGCCTGCAAGGTCTTTTGGCTTTGGGTGGCAGCAGAATGCCAAAAAAATGCTGCTGCTTTTTTTTTTTTTTCCCTCTCACCCCTTTGCATCTTGCTGTTCCTGTCGGATTTGAAAGCGAGGCCAGGAGGCACTTTCTGCCTTGATTCAGAGCATTTAAGATGCGTGCAGGGTGCAAGGAAGGTGCATGTCCCTCCGTTGGGCCAGGTGCTCGGCTCTGCCCTGGCTTCCCAGGAGCTCCGTGCCATGGCCACGGCCGTGTCCTCCCCAGCAGACGGCACCCCAGCGCCTCTCCAGCTCCCTCCTGGAAGCAGAGCCAGCAGTGTTTGCCTGGATTAAAATAGCACACAGATTTACCGTGCTTTTGTTTTTAAACGCTTGACTGCATTAGCATTGATTTATTTTTAATACAACCAACCACCTGCGATTTGACCGTTACTTTTATTCGTTCCCTTTGACGACTGTACTTGCAGCGTGGTTCTTCAGCAGCCCCCAGCCCTGACACCCCAGGCAGCACCAGGTAGTGGTGGCAGGGAGCAGTGGGCATCTGCGACACGCTGCTCTGTCCCCAGTGCCACCGAGCAGCTCCTTTACTCACTGTCCGCATGTGGCCGCACATCTCGTATGGGCTAAGGAGAAGGAAAAAGTGTTTTCTTTTTGATCTCAGCAGGCCTTCATCATCCTCTGCAAGGAGCACCGTGGACACTTCCCTACCGGCCTGCAGGGCTGGGAAGAGAGCAGCAAGGCTCAAGGACGCCGGTGAGGATGGCAGACTCGCAGGGCTCCCAAATGCTCGCTCCTGAGCCGCTCTCACCAATGTTGCGAATCACCTTGCGCATACCGTGAAACTACAGCAAGGAGCTCGCTAAGCAAATGAGCCCCTCCTTTAATTCCATTTGCTTACGCTGCTTATTTTTCTCCCACATAATTATTTTAAAAGGAAAATTTAATTTTGTTTAATGGGAACAAAGTTTAACACTCCATAAGCTTTGTCTTCTGCAGCCCTCCATCTGGTTAGCTTTTTTTCTTTAATTATTTTTAAACTGGCCCAGTAAATTGCGTGTGTTTAAGAGGCACTTCTCATTAAGCTGAAATACTTTGATCTCATAGGATCATCTCTTTTTAAAGACACGATGATATACCACAATTTTTTCCCCAACTAACCAAATTTCAATACGAATATATCCCCCACCTGCCCAGCACATGCACAGGCGGGGACGTGTGCTGCATTGTAAGCTGGAGGCAGCAATCAGAGCTGGCGGGGAAGGGAAAAGGGGTCAGGAAAAGAGCTCTGAGTGGGCACAGCAGGGACTGTTAACAAGTAAGTGGCAAATCATCTCAGGAAAAGGAAACATTTAATTTTTATTTTTTAAGTACAGATGGTGTAAGGGGGGAAAAAAGGCTGCAAGAAGACCAAGAAACATGGGTGCACTATATATAGATTTACAGCTGTTTCCTTCAGGTGTTATAACTCAAAAACGTAGGTTGATTAATTTTGAAAGTTGAAATGTATAGCAGATTCTGATTACATCTGAGTGTCTATAATTTAGCTACTTAGTAAAATTAACTTGACGTTTTTAGTGAGCTGTGAGGACAATAATGTGTGAAGAGACTGAAGAGCAAGTTGACTGCATGCTCTTCCCTTGCCTCCCCCCTTTTCAATTTGCAAAGTTTATTTTTAACTTTTTCAATTTTTCCAGCATCTTTCCTCTAATACAGACAAATGAGTTTGCTTCCCCCTGCTGTCAGCTGAGGACAGCGTTTTGGTTTTGAGCCTTCCCCGCGATGGACTGGAGGTGCAAGCGCTCAGCAGCCAGAACCCAGGCTGGAGCTTCAGGCCAGGCCAGGTAGGGACCAGCTGAGGCTGGGATCTCCAAGGCACGTAACATTTATTTGAGCATGAGAGCTGCAGGAAGGCACTGGGACCCCAGATTAAATCCTTTTTCATTCTTCAGAGAAAGCCCATTTTTGTTAGCGTCTCAAAGGCAGGTCATACCGGGGAGCACAGATGCAGGGAGCCTGAAAGCGCACGGCGTTGGTGGTTTTCTTTAATAAAAACTCGCTCGTGTGCACAATAGGTGTGGGGAGAAAGGGCTCTGTGGGAGGACAGGCTCTGACATCCCATCAGTCCTGAGCAGATTACCTGCAGCCCCTGCGATAGCTAGCTGGTGGGCTGCCGGTCGCTCGGCCCTTTGGCATGCAGATCTGCCCAAAGGGAGGGGGCAGCAGCTCCAGCCTGCTAGTATCAAGCTGAAATTCAGAGCAGAGCGATAAAAGGGTGACTATGCGCTATTCAGAGTACTACAGCTGATTGTCAGCAACTGTTGGGAAACCAATTGGAACAAATGGAAGCTCTGGTGGGATGAGGGGAGCTACTGCTGTAGTACCAGACCCTGGCAGTGGCTCGCAGCCCTCAGCCAGCCCTGTGGCGGTAATAGCCACTTCCACAGCCACATTTCAAGGAGCACAAATTCATTTTCTGTGAAAGACTATTGCAGTTGGCTGTTCTCCAGAGTGCGATATCAAGGACCCAATATAACCACAGCCCTGTGCTGAGGTTTCCCAGACCTGGCACTCACCTTCCTGGATGACGAGAGCAAGTCATCTTCTGTAATGGAGACATCATTTTTCATCATTGAGGAAAAGTATCACTCTTCGCGAAATTCACTTAGTTCAACAGGGCCATGATTGCACATAAAGTCTACTTTTGTAGCCAACAATCACTTCCAGTTACGGGCTTGGTAGGGTTAAACTAACCGATTTTTCCCTGCTCCTGGTGTGCCCCTGAGAGCTGGCTGCACGCGGTGGGCTCGGACTGAGAGCAGAATTGGAAAGGCACCGGGCAGGACGAGGGGAGCACAGGAGCAGCACAAGTAAGCGTGTTCTATTCTGGCCTGGCCAAAGGATTGAGATTTGATATATCAGCATGGGACATAAGAAAAGAAAAAAAAAAAAGTAAAAGGTTAATTTAAATTTAAGAAACATTTTTCATCACTTTTAGCAGAAAAATGGATTTCAAAACTGTTTGGCTTTGTCCCTCCTGTGACCTTCTGTTCCCTTGGTACAGGCTTGGGGAGCAGAGAGGGGAAGGCGGTGTTTCTGCCACCAGCAAACCGCCTTTTGATCATGACTCCTTGAAAGCAAGTTTCCACCATCCGAACTCAGCCCTGACAAGCGCTTCTGCAGCACCCAACAACTGCAGCTGCTAAGGGAGGGCTGGATTCGTCTCAGTCGCGGGTGGGAAAGAAGTGACCTCTGCCAGCCCTTACGAAGACTTCAATCCCTTGATGGCTTTGTTCAGTAAATGCTCAAAGTTCTGGCGTTTCAAACAAAACAACACAAACAGATCGGTGAGTATTTTAAAATTTAATTAATTGTCTGATTTTGAGTAGTATTTTCAGACCTAGCATCAGTCTAAGTTTCTAACAGGGCAGTGAGAAAGCTCAGAATCAAACAGCTTCCAGAAGAATCTTCCAGATAAGATTAAAATGATTTAAAATATTGAGCATTTTACATATTATTAGAAAATGATGGCAGCTGGCAGAACTATTTTTCTTTAACCTACGTTCTGTAATTTCAGCAGT
This sequence comes from Oxyura jamaicensis, assembly GCF_011077185.1. Taxonomy (NCBI): domain Eukaryota; kingdom Metazoa; phylum Chordata; class Aves; order Anseriformes; family Anatidae; genus Oxyura; species Oxyura jamaicensis. The sequence goes on from NC_048909.1 coordinate 4,928,107, forward strand.
GGAGAAACAGTTTGGAAGGCGGGTCGTGCTCTTGATTCTTTCAGGACCTGTTTGACTAGACCAACAAACAGCTGCATAACATGGCATACAAATATAAAATCTCAAAGGAGCCAACTTTAAAAAAAAAATCTGGATTTTTCTTCAATACCTCCAGTACCTTGTTTCTGTAATAAATATTAAAAACCATCATCTTTTACATTACAGAAAATGTTAAATAAGTTATTTACCAAAATACTTTTTTTTTTTAGTCATTTTTTCTTTCTTTTCTCCAAAGGCTGATTCCATTAAAAGAGCTGAATGAACCTTTTTACATCAATAAATAGTAAGGCATAAAGAAGCAAACAACAGTCCCAGGTCCAGTCTGTCTTTATTACGGGAACTTCCTCCTTCAGAGAATCCTTTTTTTGCTGGTATAGGAGGCTGATTTCTGATTGTCAGGTGGTGGGACCTGGTTAGAAAAGCAGTAATTATTACTATTTTACAGTGCTTCAAATGCACACAATTTATCCCTGGGCTATAATCCTGCAGAAGGATCCGCAAATATGAGCGCCTTTGTTCAGCAGATCTTCAAATTAAAGTGATAAAAGCTCTAAGCATGAAGACTTTTTTACGTCCCCAGTCTCTAACTCAGGTAGGACTGAGGCAGTAGGAGAGCCACTTAGCAGAACAGCTACAGAGCAGAAGGAAGGGCTCAGGAAGGCACTGCTGATGAGGATAATGGAGGAGAGATTCATAGAAAAGGAGGAAAATTTAAGGGCAGGCTGGGAAACGTACAGCCATTCAGAGAGGAATGGTGTGAGGAGAAGGAGGGGATTCAGGAGTCAGGAAGTATATTACAGCCTTCTGGGAGTAAAGCCTGAACCTTCTGGGAGAAATCAAAGCCAAACTGTGGGTACTTAAACACTCAGAGTAATTTAATGCACTGCATTAGCAAATAGCTGTTTGTAGAAGCGTTGCCTAGTGGGTCTGCGTTTAAAAAAACAGAAGCACTGGTTATTAACATATACACAAGCTTTAAATACAGCCACCTTTTGTGAACTTAAACAGTAGCCAGCTACTGGACTTTGATCTGATGGAAATAAACTATTGGATGAAGGACATATGAATATTAATTTAGGGGAAGTATCAGAAAAGAGAGGATTTAGCTGTTTGCTTGGCCAGTCATAAAGCTCTAATTTAAACATCAAATATTGCAGAATACTTATCACGCTGAACTGCTGCCACCCAGACTTGATCTTAACATTGTTCCACTTGCAAACCCAAAGCAAATTGGACTAATTCTACAAATACTACTGCCATTGCAATGCATGTTTCTAATGTGCATATACCAAGGAATTAAATGCAAGCAGAAATTTTACTTACTTCCAGGTTTCCTCTAGCCTTCTTCAAGACATCGTGAGTTAAAACCACTGGAAACAAAGAGATGATTACATACTGCATGAGCTTTCCCATATTCTGCATATTCAGGGCTTATGACCAAATATTAAGTAAGTATAAATTCACATCAACAAGATGGGCAGTGACCAAGCAATCAGATGCAGCCCCTCCACACCACTTCAATTTACTTAGGAAAATCCAACTCCGTTACCCTGTCCCAAGCCCTGTTTGTACAGCAGCCTGAGCTTCTAAACTTCCAGCTACAAAAACCCGAGACAAAGGGGTGGTGCTGTACAAGCAAACTCAGGGAAGAGCAAAAGGCCTTGCTCAGCACCACAGGCAGGTCGGAAGCAACGCCAGCAGCAGAATGCCATCTCCTGCCCCTGCAGTCCAGCTGCCACATAATGTGTTTTTCAGAGCTAAACTCCAGGGAAGTGTTTTTAAAGTATTTCTGCTGTAACAAGAACAATATATGTGAAAACACAAAGAGCTCAACCACTACACTTAACATCGCCGCTACGAACAGACCCTGGCGATCCAGCTGACCCAATTCCCTCAATCCAAGGCAAAGGACCACTTTCCCTTAATTTTAAGGGGAGATGGTGCGTGAGCTAATGGAGGCTGGGGGAGAGGGAGGAAAATGGTGCAGCGGAGAGGTTACGTGTGATGATGGGCTGGGAAAACAACAGATGGCAAAATAAGTTAGCCTGCTCCTCCAGCAGGTCAAGGACAAAGCAACCTATATGTGCTTAGGGAAAATCTTGTCAGTGGCTTGTTCTGAAGGGGTCCAAGTTTTCTCTCTTCATTCAGCTAATTTGCCTCTGCAGGGAGAGAGCAAGACCTGTGAATGGTGGAGGGGATGCTTCTAAACAACACTGATATTTAGAAACGTCAGGTTAAATATGTGATTCTCTAATCCGTGTCAGCTTCGTAACTGCTGAAAAATACCATTCACAAGTGCCAATTTAATATTCCAGTCTCAAAAATAAACAATTTAGCCATAATAAAGATTTTTCATTACAATAATAAGAACCCAACAACTCCAAGGGTATAGCTGTCATGAGATAATTATACCCTTGGTGGATTACTGCAATTTGGCACTGCATTGTTACATGTTCAGAGGTTCAGATGAGGTTTATAAGCATTCCGTTCTCTCGCCCAGAGAAAGCAGACAGAAGACTCTGATCCACAAGAACGTTCCAGTCTCTGCCTCTAAATATATTTAGGAATGCTCAACTAAACAGTGGGAACCTGAAAATCCTCAGTGGAGTGCCCAGCTAACAGGATGCTTGGAGAATGAAGGAAGGCAAGGTCACCTACTGGGATGCCTGTGGTTGCTTGCTAGCAAAAGGAGAAAGGCTGAAATAAAAACAAGTAGAAACATCAGAATAAAATCCAGCAGCTTCCTATGATTCACCAGTTTTGTTGTATGCTTGGTCAGGAATTTGTATACAGATGCAATTTAGAAACATTTCTGAAATTGTTCTTTAAGGCAAAGGTAACTTGACATCCTTAATTCCCATAATCAATGAAACTTAGAGAAAATTGTATCTAGGTCTTTCTGTGTAGCAGAGTGCTCTCCGCTCATAAAGAACTCTGTTGCTAAATTCATTTCACCTGGAGAACTAGATTTTTCTAAATCAAAAATATTAAATTCAGTACATGAAGCGAATTTAGAGTATGTGACACTAATAGCGAAGCTGCTGCTAGCCAGGTAGTACTTCGCATTAAAAAGATTTCAGAAAATTCGGGTTTCATTTTACTGGGACCTAATTCAGACGAGTCTGGATGTGTTGAAAAGGAGTGAACAAAATAAGAGGGAGATGGACAGTTTTCTTTTTGGAACTGTGGATGGGTAGTGGCTGTGAGGATAAGATTTTGGTCCTCGGGCTAAAATCTCTGCTGGGTTACGCTCTGCACAGCCCTACTGAAATTACCCTTTGCGTCTGGCTGAGATGTCACTGCAGCTAGGAACTGAGCAAACTGAATCAGTAAATGTATCCCTGGGATATTATTGGGATGGGCATAACACAGACATCTGATTTTTATATGACAATACCAAACTAGTTTTTTAATTTTAAAACCTAAACAAAACTGAATTTTGGATTTAATGTAGGTAACTTGTACATCATTTGATATAACAATTCTGAAATAAGAAACCAAATCCCTGCCTTGAAAAACTAAAAAATAATAATTAAAAAAATCTGCAGGCAGAAGATACATGTAATAACTTTAAAAATAACTTTAATTCTTCTGCATTGCATTTAATGACTTGACTAGCATAGCATTACAGCCATTTTCCTAACCTTGTACAATGTATAACACTTTACATTCTAGATTAATTACTGATAACACGAATGCCATTCCAGCACAGACTAACAAGTCATTTAGTCCTGTCTCTTTAAGAGGAGGTAAGAATAGATTTTTTTTTTCTAAGAAGAAAATTAAATCCTCCTCCTGCAGTACACATATTGCCATAGCATGTAGGTAGAAGAGAGGTGTAGCTCCAATCAAATCTCTTCTGATCAACAGATTAAATTCTAAAGCAGAAGAAATGGATCTCAGAACACTCAGCTGGCCTAGCACAGCTAGAATGTAGTCTATGTCCTACTTGTTATGTTTCCAGATTATTTTCTAGATATGGCTGTTAAGGGTAAAATTTCATTTCACAGCATGTCCTAATTTTTCCTTAAAAGACTTAGAGTAAACTTCTGTTTCCCTTGTTCTGGGCCTTCTGTTCTCTCACTCTTCTCACTCTGGTGCACAGTGTTGACAGATCTTTGCTGCTGCTGCTTTGGCTTTTCCCCAGTATTCAGCCATCTAATGCTAACTAAAAGCACACTTGCATATTTATGAAGACTGAGGCAAAATCACAGTTTTGAGAAGGACAGCATCAAAACGTTTGGCTGGAGTGGTTTACAGCAACAGTAACTTTGCCTCAGTCAGGAACTGTTGTAGGACAGGGAACTAATGTGCAATGGCAGTAACTGAAAGGGAACAACTCAACTGATGAGTGGCAGCTGCACGGATTGACACGTTATCAGTCAGTGTGTGAAACTGTGAACTGCTTTTCATGGCGTTCTGTGCAGCCTTTTGCAGTTGCACAAAATCTTCCTATCTGCACGAGGCTCCAGCAGTTCTGTACGGACTGAATTTCATGCAGTGGTTGTTCCTACCACCTGAGAGCACACAGAGAAATGCCACTTGCACCAAGTGCAAAAGAAAAGGCACCTATCTTCATTTTGTTGTTTCCCTCATTTTAGCCGAAGCCATGAATTACAGAAGTAAGAACCATAATAAGGCATGAACTTACACTGGTCGATGATGACTTTCTCCATGTTTTCCTTCAGCTGGTTTGTGGAGTGCAAGCGTTTCACTGTGCTGTGTAACTTCTTCTCTTGCTCAGACAGTTTCTTACGTAATCTCAGTATTTCTGCTTTCATTCCTTCATCCTAAATTCAGAGAAAATACTATATTAAAGCATCATGTAAATTATTTTAAACACTGTTAATGTTTAAACAATGTAAATGGCTAAATACTTCAGCTTCCTTAGAGTATGAAAAACTCTTTTGTCCTTCCACCTTCACTTCCCCAATGACAAGAGATTACAATTCTTAGCTGGCTTTTAGTGCAACTAGTTTTTCTGCTAGGCTGAGAAAAGTCTTAACACCAGCACTCATTTTTCTTTTTGAATTTTCATTCCCCTTTTTCTTTTTTTGTTCTCAACTGGAAAACATAATGCATTAAGGCCGATGGGACAGGATCAGCAAGTATCCTGTCTGCCACGTTGAGAACATCCAGCTTCCTTCTCCAGTAATCTGTTAGTAGTTGAGGCTGCCCTAAATGAAAGGTTGAAAGGCATTGAACAAGTGACTGTGACAGTTTTATTGCAAAATTGTTTGACAGCATCATTATTCAAGGTTCAATTTTTACCACCAATTCCAACCAAGTTATGGTCAGTATCCTGTAAAACAGGACTACAAGTAGCCGTGACAGAGTCTGTTAGCATCACTGATCTGGATTCTTCGTGCAAACTTAAACTTGTACATTTTTCTTCTTCTTGTGCTACCTGTTAAATAATAGCATCTTCTGGAAATCTCCGCTAGCATTTAGCTCTGTAGAAGAACTAATTACTGACAACTCCTGTGGGGCTAAGCAGAAGGCAGTGAATGCTCAGTATCTTTTAGCAGACATTCTTTCATATGCTGCATTTAAAACATCAGAACCACTCTACTGTCCTTAAGATGTCCTCACTATGTTTGGTAAGAAAATCTAGAAAAGATTCTATCAGATTCCAATTAGGTGCTGTACTGGAAGCTCAAATCTCCCATGCGAGGTCAGGTTTTCAGACTGATCCAGATCAAGAAGGTTTAGATCAGTATGACAATAAAGTAGCAGATGCATCACACGTACACTGAGACACTTTTGTCTGTATCTGTGATACGTTCAGATACTGCAGTCCAGCCCTACATATAGCTGTCTATACAGATCATACACGAGGATAAAAATGGAAGTATTCACACTTCTCAAGACAGCCCAAATATGGAGCTGAAACATGAGAGAATTATACTGCTTTTCTGATTTTACACATTTAGGAATGCTAGAAAATAACAACAGAAATGTTATTAAAATGATATATAAAGTGTTTGCTTTCCTAAAGCTTTATTTTCTTCAGCAATATCCCACTTTCCCTAAGAAAAGCATACAAAAAATCAGGGGGAAAAAATTCAAATTTACTTTAGAGCCAGAGTTTGAAATAGTTTCATTGTTGAGTGTTGCTATCATGACAGTACAGATAATTCATTCCTCGTTCAGTTTATTTTCATTCATTTGCATAGTGCAATCCTTTTTAGTTAAAACGTTATAAAACTTGTCTTGGGGTTTTGTCACACTTTTAAAAAAGCATCCTATTTTACAGCTTAGGCATCAAAACCGTAAAAGAAAAATGCAGCTCAGATTACATCAAAGTTGCTGAAGTTTCTGTTGTTACTGGTATATACATAATCAAATTGAATTTGCTTCTAGAATAGGGAGTCCAAACCTTTTCTCATTGAAATGAAACATTTGCAACCTGACTATGTTTCCTGAATATCACGTAACGAGGCTGCAGATTATATCCTTAATATAAAGCATTCTGTAAATAAGGAGTATTTTGTAAAGAAACCTACAATATGATCAGGACAGAAAGCCAGTACATATTCAGCCTTAGCCTTCAGTGATGAGAGCTACTAAAGACTGGGCATCCTGAGTTTGTGATGTTCAAAAGATTGTCCCAAATGGCGTGTTCCTAACTGGTGTATGCTCCTTCAACCATTACAACAGTTCAAAAAGGCAAAAATCAAAGAAAATGAAACATAACAGTACCTGAGTGCCATGAGTAGTACTGTGTACAGCTTTCATTGGAAGGGAGACTCTCCAGAGAAGTTTCAATAAACGTGCAGCCTCTTCTAAAATCTGCTGTACTGTGTTCGTATTCGCAGAAAAGCTATGCAGGGATGCCTGGTCTGGTACCTATATCAAAGGATTAGACACGTTATATTTTACTTTTTAAAAATTATTAAAATGTAATCTTCATTAATGGCTTAAATCCAGTTGGTATTGCGTATTTTAGATGATATACACAGCTCTTGTGTGCCACAGAAGGTAATTTGTTTACAAAGACTGCTGAATTACACATTATCTAAGAATTTGTGGGAGGGAGGGGATATATCCTAATCAATAACCATGATTAATAATAGATTACATTTACTGGATCTGCTGTGCCACGTGGTAATGGTTGGCAACCCTCTACCTTCTCTTTATGCATTTTGTACCATGTTATTTGAAAGTTAAATGATTACATGATTTAAGCAATATAGATGTTTCTTCCTTAGCAGACCCGTTAAACTGTTCCATTTAATGCCAAAATAACTATCATGACACACATAAAATGTATTCCTCTGCTGACAGATGAGAAAACCAAATTGAAGGAATTGCACGAATGTGAAATAAAGGAGAGAAAGAATACAAGGGGAGCAAATGAATTGCCGAAGCAATGATGATACTGAAGGGGGAAGGGTAGTGAAGGAAAAGCATTTACAGTTTCTGCCCATATCCAGCATATCATATGAATATTTATTTAGCATTGTTATCTAACTAGGATCCTCCTGTCACATAAAACATCATGTTTGCTACATAGTCTGAAACTTCGGTGATGTAAAGCTTGATAGGGAACTGCAGGTTGTGAAGTTTATTGCTTTTATCTTTATACCACCAAAAGAAGTTAAAAACTTTGAGGGATTTACTTTTTCAGTCTTTATTAGTATCTTAACTAGGTCATTTGAAAACATACAATACTTCACAGAGTCTTAAGTGTCATTCTGACATCGTTCTACTGTACGCATGTGATACCACAAAAAGTATTTCAGAATTGTTGTGGCTGCATCTTCAATAGCTTTACTATTTATAACTAGGAAATCCAAGCATTCTTATAAATATCTCCAGTTATAGTGATTTAACAGTGTCAATGAGCAGTCTCCGTTCCAGTGTTTCAGTGGTTTTACACCACTGGCACGTTCTGATCCAATCCCTTCCTGCTGCAGCTTCTCATAGAATCACAGAAGCATTTAGGTTGGAAAAGATTTCCTTCTTAGTTCATTATTAGCTGCCATGGATGTATAAGGAATGTTCCTTCCCTTTTGTTGAAACCTGTAGGTAGATTTGTCTTATTCCATCCACCCCAAACACACTATCAGGCTGTTAACTGTATCCAAATATTAACAGATATTCCTAGACTAGCTACTGGTATTTCTAAAGTATTCATCTGCTCCCAGGAAGTGGAAAAATATCTAAAAGCTTCCCAAATGTAAAACAACCCTCGTTAGCATACATCAATCATTAATGTACTGTTATCACCTGGTGTTACTAGAGGACAAAATACAGGCAAGTGGAGAACTTTATCTGCTATCTTCAATTGTATATTAGATTTCTTTTAACCGTCTCATTTACTCGGTTTATCCCAGGCCTACATTACAAGAGAATTTCCTTAAGTATTTTTATGCTTAGGTTACTGATACATACCCTCACTATAAGCCCTTTCTAAAGCATTTTAGAGATGTATCTGCTTCTTGAGGTTTTTTTGTTTGTCTTATATCATTTCCATTTAACAACTCCCAGTTTCTGTAGTAAAAGCAAGTAGTTTCACCTCATTTAAAGTAAAAGTGAGATAGCTTATTAAAGGACCAGAATTAACTAATTTATCCATAGCCTCATTAACCCAGAATCACAAACAGGAGTCTGCATCTCGATGAGACTTTGACTGCCAAGGTTGAGGTGTCCCAACAGACTTATTCAGTTAATAGTGCCTGCTGCACCATTAAGCTGCTTCTTTGTTTTTGTAATCTATACATTTTGCATCTCTAGGTAAAATTCACCGTCCTCTCACAGCTCTCACTGCTTACCTTTATGCCAGGCTCCTGCACTTTCGTACCAGTGACTTCTCTCAAAGAAATCTCCATTTCTTCCAAAACCTGTTGCCCTTCTGAAATCTGTTTCCGCAGAGCGTTATAATCCTCGATCAAGCCAAGAACATGGCGCCCATTTTTGTCTGCCCACATACGATGTCCAGGAACAAGACGAGGGGTACATGCTGTACTGGAAGATGAGGTGCTGTCTAGATCGTCTTTAGAGGCTGATTGCGTACCTGGGACAGAAGAGCAGTATATACATTTTTTTATCCCCATATGTAGAACTAATTACCACAAGACTTCTTTCAAACAAGAAAGCCGGGACACTGACAGCACACGTGTGTAAGATACTTTGGGATGTACCTGCTTTTGCTAGCGAAATGCAATGTCCGTGCTTCTGCAGCTCACAAATGTTTCTGCTGGCAGCTGGGCATTTGCAAAGATTTTCTGTGCATCAAGATGGGAGAAGGAAGAGCATATCAGTAGAAGTTAAGATACATTTAAAAATCTTCTTAGCCCTACTTCTGTTCCTCTTTTTGCTGATGCTGCACTTAGACTCAGGAAACAAAGAAACACAGCTAGTTTTCTACTACTATGCCATGTATCTTCCAGCCTTCACCTACATTCATTTTTTTTTAGCATGTCCAATGTTCAAGATAGCTCCCAAAATCAAGTCACCATCAGAAAATCTAAAATACACCAATGAAGGTATTTTAACCAACTCTACAAGTATGGCACTCCCTATTGTGACCGGCCCTACGAAGCCATCACCATATGGAGTACGTTGAGTGTCCAAGCAGTAAGCCACAGAGAACGGCAGGCAGCCATAAAGGTTATCAGCTATGTTCGGCATCTTTCTGACTTGCACAGGGTAGTGTAATTATGTTCGCTACATATTTCAACTGAAGTGTGACTCTTATTGGAGGTGAGACGGTAAAAAACCCCGCTGTGTCTCACAAGCTCTCCCACCAATTCCCTGGTACTTTGTGCCATGAGGTCATTTAGGAAGGCATGTGCAGCTGAAGTGCATGGAGTTAAAAAGCCCCGTTATTATTCCTTCCCACAGTGTGCTGTATACCTGTACAGGCAGTAGGAAGGGAGACTTTATGCTGTACATATGGAAAGCTGTTACTCTGCTGAGTACTTTAGCAGCAAGGAAGAGCATTCCTGTGCCCCCTGTTTTCCCTGTACATCTGTCTTGGGACCATAACCTAACCCTTAGCATAAAGAGTACATTTTCCCTGATTTGCTAAAACAGTATCACTTAACAGTGATTGAAATAAAGCTAAAATATTCCTCAAGGCCATAAAGGGGACGACTGATTTATACAAAGACCATTTAGTGCTCGTATTGATCCTTCTTGAGTCACCATAGCAAATGCTATAGAGCTGTGCATTAAAAGAAAGAACCTCCAGATAAGCAAAAATTATTGCAATTTAACATAGGCATCCTTCCATCCCAGATACTTTCTGCAAATGCTTTTCTTGAATGAAAAAGAAGTGACAGTTGGAGGCTTTAAGACAGTAGTGTGCATTTTACTTCCCCACGCACTAATAGCTCTAACAGGAAAAGGATTTGAAAGGCTGATGGGCAGCTCCCAAATTGTACGGTTGATGTTGAATAAAGCACTAAGAGCATCTTTAAAGAACAAGGTACAGTTTCTACAGTATAACAAAAGCATGTGTGGCACAGTACCATTCATTCCTGCATAATGCTGAGATTCTTGTTTGAAAAGATAGTTGATATTCACAGCTGACACTGATCCCACTTCCTCCTTCTTTTCTTTTGAAAGCTGTTCCTCTAATTTTTCATGCAAAGTCTTGTTTGTCTCTATGCTTCTTTCAAGCTGTACTCGCAAACTCTGTATTTCAGTCAATAGTTCACGTAAGTCAACTGGATTATTCTGATCTTTTCGAAATTCTTCTGATGCATCGCATTTGGGATCTGAGACAATTTCAAAAGAAACACTTAACATCTTCACCGATTAAAATAATATTAGCCATTATCAGAATGCTGAGCAAGTAAATTATAGCCAGCTTTATCCTCAATATTAAGAATTAACTACAAACAGCATTAAGATAATAGTTTGACAAAAAAGCATGTCTTAATTGCTTCAACCCTCAAAAGACTTAAAGAGCTGAAAATTATTTTTTACTTTGTCCATAAAAGCTAGTAAGTCTCATGCCAAAAGCAAAAATATAATAGTAAGAGAGGAAAAGGATTTACAAAATGTGAAGTGCATTACTGCACAGTCTGGGGAAAAAAAAAGAAATAGGTGATCTTGGAGTATGGAGGAGGGATAGGGTACAATTGTGAGTTTAATTTTATACGCTGCAGAAAAAAAAGAAAACAGTGATCACCTGGCAACCACAGCAACAAATCTGAACCTCAAAAAAGCAAGGGCTGCATTTGTCTTTTCATAGAAGGCGGTCAGCACACAAACAATTCCATGTATTCCCCCATGCCGACATCAAACTGTTCTCCACATAGTGGAAAGGATTTCAAGAGCATGAGGTGGGTGCTGCTGCTCTCTAATTACATTACTAGTTCTGCAGGAAGGTTGCTTCTATCCCTGAGCCAGCCTTGGCTTAAAGCCCTGCGCCAACAGGGCTGCTCTGCTGCAGCAAGGCATGAAATACAGCGGTGGCAGGGCATATTACTGAAGGTAGAAAGAAGAAAATAATCAACTTTTACAAGAACTTTAAACAGAAAATTAACTGGATCCTGTATGCAGTACTGAGCAGCACTCCACTTTTTTACCTACCCATGCCACCAGCTGCTTGGTGCTCCAACTTCCTTAAAAGCACTAGAAAGAACTCATCTAAGTCTCATTCCTTCCCCTCACCTTCCATGACAGACAAGTGGGCAGGAAATTATTGAATGTCTTATTCAGAAAGCAGTTCCAGCACTTCTCTCAAGCCCCAGGGAGAAGTCACTACCCTCATATTCAGGCAAGAGAAAGTACAAGCTACCTGAATAAGAACTACCTGTGGGGAAGGAGCAGCATGTTTTCAGATGAAAACTAAATATTCAACAACCCCACCAAGTTTATTCAGCCTGAGCAACTGTACTTTTAGTATTTGGGCTTAGCTTTACTAAAAAGGTAAAGGGAATTTGGGTGTGCCTCGTCGGAACATAATCCAGCATCTCAACCTCACGGTTATATTTCCAAGTAAAAAGCAGCATTTTATCATCCAGCTATTGCTTCTGCTTTGCACAGCAGACCCAAGCAGAAACAAAGAAATAGTGACCCAGCTACACTCTCCTTTGACAAGATCTTACTCAGAGGGAAGGGATGCATGGGCCAAGACATCTCTTGTGCATTTATACCTGTCCTCTTCATTTTTGCTTCTTCCAGCTTTTCATAAACCTTGATCTCAGTTCGCAGAGACTGCAGTAACTTCTCATTCTCAGAGAGCTGACGCTGCTTCACATTCATTTCTGTTTGCAACCTGTTAAGTTCCAATAAAATGCTAAGTTAACAGTTGAATTTTTATCCTTTATTTCAAAATCTAGAATCCACTCCCCCCTCCCCCGCCATTCTTCCCTTGCCTTTGGAATACATCTATGCACTTCATTAGTGTTAATGGCTATGGCTAAACACATGCATGTCACACTGACAATTTTCTTCCCTAAAAGGATGTCTAAATGTGGAAAGAATCAATACCTGTTTAATTCATTACGACTGCTGTAAATTTCACATGTCAGATATTTGGTTTCATCCTCCTTTTTGCCAATTTGTTTTTTCAACCTTTCATTTTCTTTCTTGATGCATTCATAATCCTCATGAAGATGCTCAATGATTGCATTCTTTTTAGAAAGAGATTCTCTTAACTTTTCATTTTCCTTTTGTTTATCTGAAACAAGAAGAAACACGAGTTATTTGTAATGCCCACAACCCACTAAAGTGATGCTCTTTAACAAAATCAGCTTTTTTAGAGACTGTCAGAAAATAACAGCTGCTCTTCTGAGTTTTAGGATTTCAGTATTTCAATTTTCTATTGATTTTTGCTAGATGCATTTTCTGTAACAGTGCAACACTTAACTCCCAAGATTCACAAAGGGTTCCATAAAAGAGCTCAATAAACTGCGTATGGCTTCATACGCCAAATGCCCCCGCTACCTGGACCTGGTCAAAAGGATGACGTTCCAAAACTAGCGGCAGCAGTTTCCCAAAGAAGGCTGTGAACTTTGCTAATCCTCACAAAATAATAAATAAATTTGACTTCTTTTTTGGAAGAAAAGAAGTCAGTAGGACTGCTCCAGGGAGCAGAATCCATGTTCCTCTTTGTCCCATAGAAATCCCTCTGTTCTCTCCTTCCCAGCCAACTGTATGACAGCAGTCCTTTCCTTGGCACAAGCAGTTCCCTGTGACAAAGAATTGTTGGTAGGGGCAACTGAGCATATTGGAACAGCTGCAACCAGAGAGGTTTATAAGGACCCTAATTTTTTTGTGACCCTACATTCAGTATTAGAAAAGGAAGAGGCACCCTTGGCAAAGAAACAGCAGAGCAGAGTCATTCCAACTCGCAGCTGTTAGAAAATCATTTCCTCATCTTCTGTGAAAGGCTATGAAAATGGTAATCCCCATGTGCTGTTGAAAAGGTGCATCCTCAGCCTTTCACTACTAAAGGGCTAAGCTCAGACTAGACAGAAAGCACCTGAGAAGAAAACAAGCAGGAAGTACCTATGAGGCTTTTTTTCTCTAGTGCCTCCAGGAATAAAAGGAAAAGAACTCACAAACTCCAGAGACACTGACATTATTTTAAAACTCAAGGTTGACAATGTGTTATTCACTGTGGTTCTTATAAAATAAAAAGAAACTGATATTATCAGATCATATTGTCAGACGTGGAAACAAACAAAAGCAGTAATACATTGACAAAAAGCAGATTGTAAACAAAAAAAAATAAGCAACAAGAGGTATTAAAAGAGAGGGCTTTGGAATGGAGGAATAAAGAAAAAAAAGGATTAAGAAAATGGTAATAAAAGGCAAAGGGAAGAAAAAGAATGTGTAAAAAGAAAGGAATGTAAAAAGAACGGAGAAATGAAAGCACACATCAAATGGAAAATGCTACGAATAAACAGAAAGAAGGAACATTACTGCTACTCCTTTATCATGTTAACTTCAGTATGAATGCTTATGGTTGAGCACAGAATTTCAGGAGTGGGAAGAACGGAGAAGTCAATGTAATGGACTGTAAATACTTTATTGTTTTCTGATTTGGAATGAGTTATAGTCTACTCCTGTAAAGCACAGTTTTGCATTTTACCTCTGGATCCTTTTGCTAGCATTGCATTCAAAACTTGATTTTGCTTCCTCAGGAAATGTACTTCAGAAGTCAGAGAATTATCCTGCTCTGAGCCACGGCTGAAAATGTTTGCAGAACCTATAAATATATACATAAAAGATGATTTATGAGTCATCTCTAGGTCATTAAACTTTCCAGACAAGAACAATTTAAAAAATCACAGAAAAAACATATGTTAACGGAAGTATTTAACCCCTCTGTATTTTGAAGGTTATCCTTACAGACTGAAAGGCAGTTCAGGTTAACGCCAAGTAACCCAAAGCCCTGCGTCACAAGTACCTCCCATTGCTGGACAATAATTACCAAAATTGCAAAATTATCCCTGGAAGTCTTTAACTATCAGACGACAATGCAACAGGACAAAACACAGGAGCATGTTGTGACATGGCTATTCTTTTAAAATAAAGCAAACTGTACCAAGGTTCACCCATGTTTCCTTATTGCTCGGTTCATACTCTGTTGTATTCAATGAAATTACTGCAGAGGACTGCAAGATTTTACAAATTAATTACCAGTGGGTAACGATGAAAGTAACAAGCCCATTTATACATGTGGTACTATGCCAGTTGAGAGCATAGGGCTGGCGTCACCATCTTTGCCTCTGATTACAACCTAAGAACCTATCACAGGGATGAAGGCTTGTACTTTAATTCCAGCTAATTTAAAATTACACAACTGAGCCAGTGTTGATCGACCTAGGGCTTCCATCAATAACCTCTGGGATTAAAAGGCACCTCCAGAGTGTGACTTCTCTCCAGTGCCTCGAAGAGGAATGCTTGGATTTAATGCCTGACTTTTAGAAACTTCAGGCTGATGTACTGTACTACTCAGGCTGATGTACTGCTACTACTCTGAGTACCTCGTTGCACTATTCATATGAATATAAGTGCTAAATCATGTATCCAATCAGTCCAATTCCAGCCTAGGCAATCCTCATTACGTACTGTATTTACACTGCTTACCCCCCAGCGGCGTGTACAGCGCATCCTGAGAACTACCATATTCCACTTGCAAGGCAACTGCCTCTGAAACGCGAGTCAAGTAATTGCTATTGCCCTTTCTAACCTATTTATAGTCAGTAAAACACTTCAGGACCCACTGGAATTAACATTACCCTTACAAGTGTTTTTCAGCTGATTGGTTATCCCAGTATCTCCAATGCTTTAGTGCCTGAGATAACTGCATGAGTGTCAACTATTTGGTTAATAGAGAAATAACCAGCTGGCAAAAAAATTAGCTGAATGTGTGAGGAGGATGCCTTTCAGCTCTGGCAGTTCAATTCAATTTGATGTGCTGCACTTCCTCTGAATAATTTCATTTTATTGTAATCCCAATTGAAGCTTTTACCAACTACCTAACTGGGATGTAGTGTGCCATGATATGCACCTCTTGTCGTTACTGAAAGACTCAAAGGCTCTAGAAGTCTGGCACTAATGGCATTTTACTATCTATATGTTAAAGAGTTGAGGTAGCTATGTGAACTCAAAAGGCTTTTTCCTTTCAGATTTTAACAAAGCAATTCAACTTGAAGTGGCAAGGCTTGATGGTCTCATCTTGATTCTAATTTAATTTATTGCCCATCACCCAGCTTTATCCTATTTGAAAAGTTATGCTATCACAATCCTACTGAAAGGCTTTAGAATATAACTATTAGTTATCTTACATAATAAGGGATAATGTAGAGCCAGTGGTAATAAGGCCACAATCCTGCAATTTGACCCACTACTGAGACTACTACTTCTGTGCAGAGCCCTGCTGACATCAATTACGCTCTCCATAGATGCAAAGGTCCATCCAGTGAAGCAGTAAAGTGAAACATCAGGGCCTACAATTGTGAAACACTTGAGTTTTCATTATGTTACGTGCTGAAAAAGGGAGCGCTAAGGAAGCGTACCTCGGAGGTTTCAAAGGAAGCACTGACGGAAAGGCAGGCACTACAGAAAATCACAGCACGGAGGAAGGAAGTAAATACTCACTCCCAAACAAAGCAAAACAAAGGCAAACTAAAGCAGAAGTTTGAGGAAATACATTAGTTACTTATGGGTTAAAAAAAAAAGCAATCAGCCTCCCCCTTTTAATGTTAACTGATGTTAATAACATTTGAAACATAGGAAATTCAAAATTAAACCTTTGATTTTATTTTGATGCCTCACATTTGAAATGATTGAAGCAATTATTTCAGATCTACTTGCACTGCAAATCTCAGCTCTATAGTAATGATGTAGCCATTACCAGCTCTTGTGTCGTTTATAGAATACTAGAAGCCCAGATGCATTTAAATACTTAGAAAACCTACTTAATAAAAATAGCATGACAAAAATAGTGGCTAGGTGTGTGTATATACATACATATAATATTTATCAGATAGACAAGAGTAATTCAATGTATTGACTGTCTTCGAACCAACAACTCAATATCAAATGAATTTAACAGGCTCTCATCAACAATTAAGTACTTTATACCTTATTTGTCCTCTTTAAAGGAAAACAGATTAAGGGTAATAAGTTAAAAGTTAAAAAACTGTTTTGAATGATTATGCCCCAAAGCTAAAATCTCCTTGAACTTCACTTAGGAACTTCTTTTTACACTGAAAGTCAATAATATATATATATATATATATATAAATACAAAAATAAGTAACATCACTACTAGAGAAGAGAACGCACATATCTGATACCATGAAAGAGATCTTCAAAACTGAGAGAAACAGAAAGTGCTGAAAGAACACAGTAACAGACAGGAATTGTTGTTGTAACACGTACTTGTTTTTTCCTTCCTTTTTGATTTTTTTCCTCCATGCATTGGTAGATGCACTAAGGCAACAAGAAGACAGATGGAAGGCATAAGACAGTTTATAAAGAAAATATACTTTCCCTGCATTAATGGATGCCCTTGCCAGAATCTTTATGAAGCTGTAAAAGAGCTGGAAGTGTTTCAGTGTGGTTATTTCTAGAGAACAGTATGCCTTTCCAGCAGTGTAAATACTTCATGAATGAAATGGATGCTTTTTTATACACCTTTCCATCAGTGTAAATTATTCCTGAAAGCAAACTGCCATTTGTAGGTAGTATCCATTTAAACAACAACAGAAATGGATCAGGGGTATGATGTAAAACATAATGAATCTAATGTCAATATTAGTGAAACTGAGTAAGAGGAAAGCATATATGTATTTATTGCCTGCTTCCACTCTGAGTAATATTGCATATTAATCAACTCTCCTATGGGGGAAACGTGGGAAGGAGAACACAGAGAGAGCGAAGTGTGGGAAAGTATGCCTGGTGCTGTGGGCATGAAAAGGTGCAACAAAACCATCCTTACTGAGAGCCTGGCTACCTATTCATGGGAGTTCCAAATGTACCACAGAGCTCAGCTTTCAAAGACCCTGAACATTAACAACAGCGAGCAGTGACTCCGAATTTGCATGCCTATTTTTAGTATTTTCATCCACTGCTTTATATTAGAGCTTGGAATGAAAACCAACTCTATGTTAACATTTGCATCAGTTTGTCAGATAATTCTCATTAAAAACGCTCGATGTCATTTTGTGTAGAACATATTTATCACACCAAGCAATTCATATGACAGAACACCATGGACTAGGCTCTGTGCTCTACTGCAGCTATTTCATCCCTGTATTTAACAAATTCTGGCTTTAAAGCAGTCAGAGAAACCCAGAGAAGTCATGTTCACAGAGGTGTACAGATCATCCTGTATGTAGAGACTAGGGGTAGGACAGCATTCCTACTTTGTACCAATAGCAGCAACGCAATTTGGAGCAAGTCACCTCCTCTATTCATTCCGGGCCCAGACCCAACTGAAATTATGTTGATAAAATTGGCTTTCTCACCTGCAACTGCCCCTGGCTGGACATGGCAGAGAATTAAAAGAGGGTGACAACCTAACTTCCAAATCCATTATAACAATAATGATATCCTAAAGGCAAAAGAAAACAGGCTGGTTGCTGATAACCGAACTAGAAGGCCTTTCAATTTTCTGGATGAAATTCAACCACAGTATCATCAAATGGCATAAAACTACCTGGTAGCACTGCAGTCCTGTTCTCTTAGCAATATGTGCAATTATAGGTTTGCAGCTTTGAGGTAGACCTGTATCCACAGAGGATTTGTGCATCTCTACTGGACACACTTCTAGCAGTGGAGTCAAGGAAGAGGCACAGGCTAAGTGTATTTGGAAGCATGGAAAAGCTGTGCCTGCTGATGAAGCTCAAGACACAGCAATATTCAGAGAAAGGCATATCATTTTCCAACTGTAAAGGGGTGGGATTTACTCAAAAAAGAACACAGAACATTTACTACAGCATTTACTCCCTCAGGCTTTAAGCAGGACAGGTGGATTTAATTTATCAGAAAAAAAAATCTTACCTTGATCTAGTTCTTTGTCCGTTACTTGTCTCTCAAGCTGTTTCCTCAGTCTCTCGTTGTTTTTTATGGAGTACTCTAAACGTTGTCTCAGGATTCGAATTTCTTGAAGATGCTCTATTAATAACTCTGAATAAACCAAGAGACCACTTCTTATTTAGAGCAAGTGATTGTATTCCTTTCCGCTGTGTACTCCTGTCAGACCCCATGTGTGTTAATGCTACAAAATGACTCTGAACTGTTCAAAATGTTAGACACTAAATATCTGGCTCCATAACAGGTTTTTGTTTTTTTTTTTCCATATATGGCCCAAACCACACATTCACAAATTTTAATGTAAACAATGGTCCAGTTTTAAGGCTTTTTAAGCATCATCTTCCTACAAAACTGTAGCAGATCACAATTTTGTCTAGCTGAAACATTGCCTAGACTTGGGAAGGAATCCTACGTTCTGCAATACAGCTTCAGTTCAGACTCAGCACAGCAATATTACACATTTTTCCTTATAACAATAGGAAGCTTACCAGAGTACCTCAGATATAAATTTGACTTTGGCTTACACAATGCATACCTTAATAAATAAATCTGTTCTATCAAGTTTCATTACCGTACCTGTTCCTTCTCGCTTTGCCATTCTACAATTTTTCTTCCATTGGCTGTAAGTTTCAGCTTTACTCAGGAACTTATCTGCTCAAACTGTCACTATCTTATTTGTCAGTTTATCCGTGTCATACACTCCTGGTTTACTCTGCAATATTTTTCTCCTGAACAGTACACGCTATCTCAGCTATTAAATTTTCATCACTGCCTATAACAAACTACCGCAAGCATTGCTTGTGCTTAGTGAAACTATCCAGGTCAAACATGACACCGCTTATTAATTATGCAGCACTTACAATTCTCAAGGAAACACAACACTGGCTTTTATAAAATTAGAAAACCTCTCTTTTTCAATGCAATAATCTCTTGACAATTGTCTATTTTCCCTCATAACTTGTCTATTTAAAGACCGTCTAGAGTACTGTAAAAGATGATAGTCTAAAACAACAAAGACAAAATATCATAGTTAATTTTGTTTCAAACAGGAGGTAGTTCAAATCGCTGTCATCTCTGTATGCCTTATTACTGAAATTGCAATGATTATGCAAGATACTGGGAAGCTGAAGCAGACAAACATTCTTCATTATTTCTTAATTAGTTCCCTCGTGTCTTATTTATCACATTTTCCCAATATCTAGTGAATCTTCATTGGGAAAAAAATTACCTGGGGGAAACTTATTTGGCAGAAGCGCCAGTGTGCCACACTGTCCTTCTCCTAGGTCGTGTCTGTGCTCTGGTGATCCAAGAGATGACTTTTCTGACAAATCAAAGTCAGACAAGCTATGAAGAGCAGATGGTACAGGTGATTCATCCTTAAGTTGCTGGTACATTGTGGTGTTCTTCTCATTCTCCCTTTTGAACAAAACAAAATGTTTTAAATTACAAAAAATATTTTACTTTTTCAGAAGCATGAACTGAGAACACGGTGTCCTGTGTACAGGACTCTGGTTAGGCAAGTGACTTTATGCGACCAAATATGATAAAGAACTATGCATCAGTGGTATGTACCAAGTCTGAAATTCAAACCTCGCTACGTCAGCAGGAATAAGAAATAAACATTAAGCCTAGTGTTCACGTTCCAGTGCTAGCTGAGGTCCACTTTGCGTGAAGGGAACCTCAGATTGCCTTCAACAGGCAGCTGAGGATTTCTCTAGCACAAAAGAATCCCAGGCTGGCATAAAACCAACATTAGCAGCATAACGACATGGGCTCTCTTCACCTTCACCCCTATGCTGCTCTCTTCACCGTGAGGGTGTTTTGAGAGTTCAACACCACTGTACTCCGGTGATCCTGAGCCAGCCCCAAGGTCACGCAAACAGAAGAACTACCCTTCCTAGCAGCTGCAATTAGGATTATATCTAAATGCACACCTTGGTGTATTCAGCACAAGAATGAACTTTTTACGTTTGTTCATGAAAGGAAAAAGCTTGGTAGCATGATGTCTCACCTCAGTATCTCAGCCCTTTGCTGAGAAGTAGCAAAAAAAAGTCCAAGTTTGTTTTCTGTGAATATTCTATTAACAGAATGGATATTAATGAAACAGGCAACATAAAGTGTTCACCAAGAAGTAAGACAGTTGAAGTTGGACTACAAAATATAGAGCACCCTTACCAATTTATCAAATAACATATTTAGATAACATGGAGCTACACTCTTACCTTTGAGCTAATTCATAAAGTATAGTAACTTCGGCACCTACTGACTCTTCTGCAAAGCAAAAACATCTGATTAAAAACAGATACTGAGAATAACACATCTTTCCCCTCCATCTTAAACTATTTATATATAGAATGGTAAATTAATGAGAATTTACAGAAGCCAACAGACACTCAACACATTGTGCATTAATGTCAAATACTGTACGTGAGCAAAACTATTTATGGCACGGCAAGAAAGCAAAACTTTCATTGGGGTTCAAAAAATGTCTAAGGAAGGACAATGCAACATATGTGCCAGGTTTTACAGCCTTAGTGCTTTAGTTAGCACACAGAGGTGAAAAGTTGTGCTATACTGCAAATGGTTTGGGGTGCACGTCACTGCTACTGCATTAAAAAATACAAAAGAACAATTCCATCTCACTTGGATTTTTTCCATCTGGAGCCAGGCTAACCAGTTGTCCTCAAACAGGCATGTACAGGACTGTTCCTGCAATATTCTCAGTGGCACAGTGTCAGCATAAGCACAACTCAGTGCTAGGGACCTGGACTCAGACACTCATTTGAATTAGGAAATAAGAGTTGTGTGGTGTCACCTTGGCTCCCCATACTGCACAATTTTTGTGCAATTAAGCAGAAGTGGCAGGCAAGAGTTGCACAGCTGAAATTTCTGGGGAATGAACTGAAGGTCAGGATGGAAATGCAGAGACAGACGGTTGTTTATGCTTCTTCTTTACAGTCAATTCTTAGTAAGCTGAATGTTCTTTATCGCCCTACAAACATCATTTTATTTTAATGTGTGATTCAATGCAACACCATTGTGTTAGATATATTGAATTGTCTCAGTTGTCAGTGACTTTTCATAGTATATAGGATACCATCTGTTGGCTTGATGCCTTTTTTTTTTTTTTTAAAGACATTTAATCTTTATTCACAACACAGTCTTCCTATTTGTAATGCAAAGAATCTCTGTAGCCACTGAAATCATTGAAGACACTCCATCTTTTATTACACTGCTATGACACGCTAGCTGTAATACCTTTTTCTCATATACAGCTTCCTTCTATGAACAATCAGAAACAGGAAAGTGCTGCCACTTTCTTTAAAGAAAGGCAGAATACAGATCATTCTATGGCTAGGACCTGAATGTTTCAGAGCAAAATGATCTTCTAGAACCAATTTCAGGAAGATGTAGGGGTCAGGGTCCTTAGTTTAGGCCACTTCAAGTGTTTGGCTAAAGATGCCAGTTTTGCAGCTGAGATCTGTGGAAGCACTGCCAGCTGCTGGGAGAGAAACAGCCACACTTGTGATGTTAGGGCTAAAATAAAACTTTTATTAAACCATAACCACTATGTTTTGAACAGTTGAAATAAGCATGTGTATAAACAATTCAAAATGGAAGGTGCCAATATGGAGGGCAACTACCAAATTAAAATCCAGTCTTTTTGGAGGATTTAAATTTTATATTCCAAGGCAGTCCTCCGTATAAAACATTTCAAAGTAACCATGAGGAAGTAAGGGTTTTATTTGCACACACACACACAAACAAAAAGTCTACACATTTTGAGAATACTACCATGCCTCAAACAATAAGCACAAAACACTGCTACTCACCATACAGGAATTTCCTTTCTAGCTTCTCAAACAATAGAACGCTTTGATTCAGCTGCTCACGGAAGCCTTCAGCAACATAATAATCTACATCACTGGCTTGAAGCAGCTCCTCAAAAGCTTTAATAAGGCTCGTCAGATGTTGATGGTAAGTGACACAACCACCGCGGATCTCTTTAATTTGTTGGTGTTGAAAGGAAAGCTCTTGAGCTTGCGAATGAACTAATGAATCATATCTGAGAAAATGAAATTATCTTTGAAAGCAATTTTCTGACCATAAATAACATTTAAATATAAATAAAAAGTGAATTAAACTTATATTTCTAAGCTATAATTTTATGTGACTCAATTTTCTTTTAAAATGCTTTTACAGCCACAATGACAAATATATTGTCTCTAACTGCTGAGTTTTGTATTTATGGGCATAACTTGGGGGTTATTATCCTTCATTTAACTGCTTCATTTGTAAGATGCGCAGAAACTAAAATGATGAACTTGTTTGTGTGCCTGGAAGTAACCTGGATGGCATGCAAAGGTGCCAAAGCAAAGCAAATAAGACTGAATACATGAAGTTTTTTAAATTACACTTACTTTTTCCTGTTTTTTTAAATTCAGTATAGAAGATCAAATGGAGCTGTCCCTTCTGAAACTTTATATAGTGGCTGCCAGGAGCACAATATTGGACTTTCTGAGCTCATGGTTTCATCTAGTCTGACAAATCCTACATATCTCCAAAGGCTTATTGCCAGAGATGTGATCATGACAACTACTGCAGTGTCCAAACTCTTCTCCACAAGCTAGGGTATAAATTTCAATTCAGATCAATTGAATTTATTCTGCACTTGTGATTATAGACATCCCCTTTATAATGCAATTGTCTGTATCACACATCTCTTTACAGATTCATACATTAGTGGAAGGTGTGAAAAGGAGAAGATCTGAACAAGTGCACGGAGTCAAACAAAAGAGTACATAAAATGTATGGTGGTGTGGGTTGTTATGCAATTTTTATTGTCATTTGTATAGGAAAAGATATGTAACCCATTTTTAGGTCTGTCACTTGTGAGTCATGTTGTTGTCCTAGACAGTGGCCATAAAAACCTCACAGCGATCCACGCCACCTCATTGCTTAATTTACAGTCAGATCTCCCTTTGTAATATGACAGAGTTGTATTTTCAAGGTATGTAAATTTATATGCACTAGGTAGCAGGACTGTATTTTATGACAGTAATATTAAGAGATATACAATTGTCTGTGTTGCTGGTTGCTCAACATGTCCAAACATTTCTACTCAAGCATTCTGAAGAAAACCAATAGGATGAATCCCTTTCTTTGTTATACCTTCCTGCCATTCTACTGGCCCTTAGGCAAATAACAATACTAAAGTCAGGGGGAAAAAAAAAAAAAAAAAAAAAAAAAAAAAAGTTTTGTCTTATGAAACCACATTTTATGTCTGTGATTTGTACACATGCTATCAGAAATGCTGCCCCCAGTCTTCCCATATGAAAAACAGGACTGATACTTTCCAGCCTCCCATAAATGATCTTCTAGCTTAGATGTTTATGCCATAAAGTTTCATTTATTAATTTCAATATATATCTATTTTCACATCCTTCAAAGGAGGCACTACAGCACACAACTGTAAAATAAATTATAGATGGTCTCAAATTCTTATTTTACACATAAAGTGTGGTCACACTAACAGAAGGGCTACCATAAATCTGTTAGCCAACTCCCCACAGAAATGTTCATAGCTTAAATGGGATGTTCCATTTTCTTATATTTGTCACCTGAAAAAAAAAAGGAAAAGCTGCAATACTGCAAATATTTGATTAGCGTGGTCATCCCAACCCATGGAGTAACCTAAGGGTATTTGACTTTGCTCGGAGAGGACATCTTGCAGCTAAGAGTTGTTGTGGGCCTGAGGTGTGTGGAGAAACACAGAAGTCTGGCACAGTACAGAGGATGTTATGAGCTTATCAGGAATAGTTCTGTACTAGGAGAAATTATATTTTGTACTTCAAAGCTTCTCTTAACTAAATGTTTCAGTTGCTTTATGTTAATGTTAGTGAAATTTATCCTTTACTGTTACACATTCGTCCATGAATAAAATTACCTTCATATTGCCTTTCTATAGTATTTGGCAGTGCTGTTTACAAAAAGGAACATGAAGCAATAACAACTTTACTCACTTGGATGGCAATGCTTCTCTCAGTTTGTTTTGAAGACAATACACTTCATCAAGATGAATATCTGCAACTTGCTCTTTTTCAAGGCCTTCCTCATTTGCTGAGAGTAGTTCCCTAAGGTTTTGTGCTGTCCATGCATCAGGTACTTTTGAAGACTGTGAATTCCTATTTTCTGCGTGGATCTCGTAACCCATAGGTTGATGTAAACTAGAAAATGGTTTGATTTCTTGCATAGCTGTATCTTGCCCTTGCATAACATGCCCTTCCACAGGCAAGGCTGTGTCACTCAAAAATATGTTGGAAATACCACTCAATACAAGCTGGTCAGAGGTCTGTAAATGAAACACGAACATTTTGTACTTTTCGAGCTCAGACTTCATATTCTTAATTCTTTGTTTCAATTCTTCTTTGTCATCTAGGACTTCACAGTCATCAAGTGCATCTGTACTTGTTACACTCAATTTAAGAGAACGCAGGCACTTGGAACCTGAATTTGCAGTGGCTGAGTCAATGTCCTCATGTTCCATTGAATAAAACTCTTCATTTATCTCTTTTAATGAAGGCTGGATATTCACATTGCTAATGTTATGATGATTTTCCATTTCTGAAAAACAGGAGGCTTGCGTGTGAATATTAATATTTATTTATCTGACATTCTGTTCTTAACAGCACTAGAATGAATTCATTTACTTCTATAATAACAGAATAAAAATGCAGAATAATTATGAACTGTACTATACTTGTTTTAGACCTTTCACCTCTTTCTGTGATTTGCCCATTAACTCAATCTGAACATCAAACACTTCAAACCCCTTATAAGCTTTCAAACAAGCAATATTCAAAATAAATCTGCTTTCTTTTCTGAAAAGATTGAAAATTACTTTTGCTATATTCAGTTCTGAATCAGAGACATTGACGAAGCCCCATCCTTTCCAGCCACAAAAAAAATGATAACCTTGCATGTAAGGCACCAAGATTTAAAAGTAGACTCTGTGACCTTATATGGCTCTTCCTAAAACTTCTAATTAAATATTCTTTTTCTTCTCACTTCAAAATCTATATAAAACCAATTGGAGCATAAAGTCAATGGAATTTTAAAAAGATTATCAACAAAATAGTAAAATTTGAAAAAGGGTCTTTAATAACTTACTTTTAAAATGTGTTCTAAAAATCTATACAAATGTTCAGTGTTAAAGGTTTTACTGGCATTCCTTTGGTATGCACAGCACATCTCTTGGTTGACTTTGCCACTCCTAAGTAATACAATCAACCCAGATTCAGACCAATAAAAGCTACGTATTCCTACATATACTCTATGTTAATAGCTCTATGTATGTCGAGGGCTGAAAGTATCTAAGAAAATGGTATTTTCTGGTTACCAGTAAATTAAATTCTCGCCTTCTATTAGTACTGCAAAAGATCACAGCTACTTAGAAACTCCCTTTTGGGAGTCATGCATTGATCTTGCAGACGTCTTAATACTTTCAAATCCCCTTGGTTTCTATGAAGAATTTGAATGCCCAGGTTCAAGCTCTAAATCAGTCCAAAATCTGACTCAGAGCAGTATGTCTGAGGGGACAGCTGTATATGAAATTTCAAGACAAGCACAAGGACAAGACAAATCAAAACAAATATAGCCTAAAAGGAAGAAAAAAATGAAGCTGCAATACCGGAATATCAACATATTCGAAAATAAGGCTGGATGATGTTCTCTGCGATACACAGATTGCTGCACACCATTATTTATGTCATTCCAAGGGTGACAGAATCACAGGACAGAAATGTTTCTCAGAAAACACTTATGTATGAATGCAAGAAGACACAGGGAATAAGAGAGTGTGACATTAAGTTCATTAGCTTCTCTTCCTCCTTCTCTACCTGAAAGGCATAATCCCTTGACTTTGTAGCTGGTTGCTGCAGTAACACTGATGTCAAAGAAGGTTGTGGACTGAGATGGAAAAAGGCTCAGATACTAGATGAACTCTTAAACTCTGTAATCCTGGTTTCATGCAAATGTTCCAGACAACAAAAGCAGGAAATAAAAATAGATATTAGGGAAGAAATGTTTATGATTAGAATATGCGTTACAGATTTTAATGAGACATTGTCCTTTAATTAAAGAAGAACTAATAAGCTCTCTGTGCATATATATGTCCATACACACAAAGGGCACATGCAGGGCATGATCCTGCAAACTAACTAACTGGCCTCAATGACACCACTTTTACAGGAAAATTAATGATGCGACCAAAATTGGCCATATCCTCTGTATTCTGTAAACAACAGGTTAACTGGGTTATTCAGGCCCTCCCGTAACTGACTAAGGGGTTATGGAGAAACACCTAATATACAGTACTAGGACTATTTCCATTTTCATTAAATGATTCCATTAGGTTTCAGCCTAGTTGAATGCTTTCAAATAACTCAGATAAGCAAAATTCTGTCATTCAACTGATTCATTGCAATAGTTCTTAACTAGATGCAGAAGCATAAAGTAACAAACATATTTAATACAGAGAAGTGTTCAGAAGTGAGGACATTAGCAGTAGAGATCAGGGTTAGGCACGCAACTCATTATTTTTACTGGTAACCAGACTCATAAATCCCTATGACCCTTCTGAAAGTATAACCCTTAAAAGACTAACTGGGATTCTTACAGCAGTTAATCCATACCAGCTAAATAAGCAAGATTTAAAACTGACATATAGCAGCAAAGGAGACAATTGCCCGCAGTAAATTACAATTTTACACAACTTAGAAGACATTAGAGTTTTAAATTTTCTTTTTATACATATATATACACACACACACACACAATTTAAATGCTCTACCTTGACAGTTTTGCTGATTTTTGTACAGCAGATATTCACTGTTGACCCCTGTATCCAATTCACCGTCTTGCAAGTCAACCTGGGCCCCACTATCATCCAGTTTGATCAATGAGGTGACTGAAGAATAGCAGGGGAGGGGAAACAGAAGGCAGTATGTGAATGGAAAAAAAAATCAAGTGGAGATAGTTAAAAACAAATTTTAAAAAAATCACAACCCACACACAAACCTGATTCTCTGACAATTTAGAACAGGAAAATCATTTAAGGAGCAACTATTGAGAATGTAATACAAACATTACTGGTGGTATGAAATGGTGTTTTTACCTTTCCAAAAATACTAGAACTACAAGGATGTGAATAGCATCCTACCAAAAAATGAAGACAAACATTTGCAAGTCCCCTTTGTAATATAACAGCTAATCATTTTTAGTGTATTTTAAAATGTTTCATGTTAAACTTAGAGAAAAGGCTAAATAGTTCATCCAATATTATAACTGATTATAAACTTCTGCAAACTTCCATTGCATTAAGTATCAGAATTACTGTCTATAGTACAAGTGTTATCCACTGCAGGGTAAAGAAACCAGTATGAAAAGGAAATCTCAGGTCTTTAGTGCTAACTGATTCAGGTAATTTCAGGATACAATTCAAAAGCACTTTCCCTCTCAGAATTCCCCATGGATTTTGCACCTACCAAAACTAACTGCTACAGTCCAATCAACTTCAGTATGTACCATTGCTTCATGCCGTATCTTTCTCACACCATGATAATGTTATCGTTAACAGCAAATCCTCTGTAACTTCTGCTTTTGACAGTGGCTCACTTGCTGCTCGATTTAATCTTACTTCTTATACTTAAACCTTCTCTGTCCCTCATCTGTCTTTTACATCTCTATCCGGTTTTTAATCTTACGGCTAAATGTATTTTTTAACCACTCCAAATCTTTATATAATATCCATTGTTCTCTGCCTTACAAATTTGTCATACGTTGCTGATCCAGATACTTTGTCAACAAGTAAATTTAAATTAACCCAGCTGCACTGGAAACAGACACAGATGACTTGACTGATCAGTGGAATATTGGAAAATCTTGTTTATGCAGCATAAACAAATAGGGTATTTTTATACTCTCCCATCTCCGTTACTGCTTCCATTAGGCTTGGAATCCTATAAAGGAAATTTTTCATTTACCTGAACATTGACGTATGTGTGTGCACGTGTGGGCACCTTCCCAAACTGTCATTTATTATATACATTATGCCATGCATACAAGGGACTTTCTACTCCATACAAAGCTGTTATAAATTCTAGCAGCAAAAATACATTTAACTAAAAGAAAAAAAGAGTGTTTTCTATAGTCATCTATATATAATTTGCCTACCCAATAAATATTAAGAATAAGCAGCATTGTATTTATGTAACAGTGATCTGTTTTTACTTTCTACAAGAAAAGAATACACTATTTCAAGCAGCATTACAAGTTATTATGTCTGGTCTTTAAATGCAATTGTTTATCTACCTCTCACTAATGTGCTTTCCTCTGCAGGCTCTTCTTCAAGGTTTTCAGTTACCGATTCGCTCAATAGTAACTCTCCATTTGTTTGTGCTTGGAATTGTTTGTTTTGTACTTCAGATGCTTTCAGATCTTCATAAGGTAGCCTGGTATGATGCTGTAGTTGTGAATCTGATTTCCGCTCACGAAGTTTCAAAGGCACATTTCCTAGTGGTCTGGATGATCTTAGGAGTACAGGCAGTCGGGACTTCTTGGGCAGGAAAGCAGAATCAGACTGAAAAAGGTATTGAATAAAATGAGAGGCTGGCAGTCGGGAATGTAGCAGTCACGTAAAGGAAGTATAAGCTAGTATTCCAGGAAAAATAAAGATTCAGTCAACTGTCACATCAAATAGTAAGATTGCAATACCCTTGCAACGTCAAAACATACATTCAGTGAGCCGATCCCACTGGTTCAATTTTCTGAGTGAGTGCTGCTTATGCATCCACAACCACACGGTGAGTGGCTTCCAGTCCATGAAGCAAGGCAGTAAAACCACCATCAGCTACGCAAAGGATTTAAATCAGTAGGTGTATTAGTTAACCTTGAATTTTTATAGGCACTAGGAAAATAGTTTATTACCCAAACTGACTTTTCTAACTACTTCCCACTCTCATGAGTTGTATCATATCTCACAGCCCAGGAAATGTTCCCCTTAAATCGTTTTTTCTAATACAAAAAAAAAAAAAAAAAGGATCTTTCTAATTTTTCCTAAATTTCTGAACATACTTCCTTTCTTCCTCTCTCTCCATCCAATAGGAACTACTTCAAACCAGCCCTCTGATACCTTTGAGCAAATGAACATAGCTTTGCATCAGCTGCAGAGGAAATTTGCTTTACCATAGAGAAATTCTTTATGAACAAAAATAGTTCATTACCAGTACAATCTATGCATTGCTCCTGCAGGATTCCCATCTCCTACTGTAACAAACATTACATCACTGGTGTTGGGAGAAGCTAAGTTTATTACTGGAAATCACTCTGTTAGCCCCTCACCTCTTGAAGACTCCACAAAAAATAAATGTGTCCATGTTTAAACCACAGAGCATAACGTAGTGCTATCTCCAAAATGATAAAAACATGCAATACACTGATGAGAGTTATAGAATGCTGTGTAATAATAATAAAAATCAATAATGGCATGTTCAAATAGATTTAGTTTATTTCTTTTGCCGTTCATTTGCTTCACCAGTTTGTAAGTCCTGTAATTTCTTTTACCATCCAATGTATTCTGAAATACCTTTTCACATTCATTTCTTAGCAATTATAGTCTTTATACAATTTAAAATAATAAAAAGCAAGTTCCATTTTCCTAACAACATACTCAATTCGTTTTGTACATACATGAATATAATATCATTTGGAAGCTGAAAAATAAATCCAGTTGGGATGAACTTCCTGCTAGTTTTACTAAAATGCACTAATAAAGTTGAACAATTTCCACCTGTCTCGGGGCTGTTGTATATAGGCACGTATCACCCAGATTACTTAAGGTCCAGTTCAACAGGCTATATGAAATTATTTATAAAAACCATTCAGAAATACCAGATACACTGGATTAGATCAAACAGGAAAACTTTTACGCTGCACTAAGGTGACAACTTATAAATTAGAGAGGCATCTGGAACATGATGAACCAAAACACTATACTGAAACTTAATGAAAATAGGAACTTTGAAAAAAGAGATTTCAGTGACCAGAACTGCAGAAAGAACTCTTGGTATTCCCTGTGGAGGGCAGACAGGCCTCTGCTTGCCTTCAGAGAGATTGTCCTTCGTTCCTGAGAGGTGAGACCAGCAAATCAAAGACATCACTCATGCTTTTAAGCAAGTCATCACAAGCAGATCTTCATTAATAGGCCAGGTAGGATCTCAAAACCCATCCCCTACTATCCATCTTTATTCTTCCTCATTTCCACCTACCCTCATCTCTTCATGTGCTCCTGAAGCCAGCTGCCCTGGATAGCACAGAGCAAACAGATCCACTCCTTTCTGCATCAAAAGGGCCTGGTCAGATTAACCAAGGCATCCTAAAGACATAGGCACAGCTATCACAGCAATCTCCCTGCCAAACACAACTGACCCAATACCTTAAGAATGCTACCAATAGCCGAAGAACATTTCCACTATCATTGTCCATCTTTCCCAAACACTTTTTTTTTTGTTAAAGATAGAAAATTTACCCCCAATAGGGCAAGCTTACAAGAAGGTAACTGAATCTCTGCTAGCAAGTGACAATGCCCTGATACAGACTGATTACATGTCAGCTGATTGGTGAAGCAAGACTTTGCTTTTGTGAGTTACTTGGATTTATTTTTCATGTGTACCATAACCTATTCCTTAGATTGGCAAGAATTCCCTAGGGTGTTTTCCAGGGAAAACCATGCATGCCAAAATCTTCTCCTTAAAATCCCACATGGAGATGTTTAGTCCAGTACAGATAACATCTCATGGTTTAACAGCACCTTCCTTTAATGAAATGAAGGGAATAAGAACAAGCTGGAATACAAATCACTAGCTCTCAGAAATCTCTTGATCACTAAAGTCATGGAAACCATTCCTGCAGTAGGAGCTAAAACACTCTCTATTAGAAGCGCACAAAGTCAAAAGCAAGATCTTCCTTTGTCTCCCCTGCTGGATCTAAGATCTTCAAAGAGTTTTCAACTTAGCTTCTGTTAACTGCTACTGAAACAATACACATGAACTCTTTAGTAGACACTATTGTTCCACCTCTTTGTTTAGGATCAGAGGCTGCCTGCCTACAAAAGGCTTGAAAACTGAACTGGCAAAAGCAAATTAAGTAAATCTGTATTCACAAAGCAGATTCTGTGCACTTAGTTTCCAAACC
Source organism: Oxyura jamaicensis (assembly GCF_011077185.1). Taxonomy (NCBI): domain Eukaryota; kingdom Metazoa; phylum Chordata; class Aves; order Anseriformes; family Anatidae; genus Oxyura; species Oxyura jamaicensis. Next base: position 4,959,910 of record NC_048909.1, read on the forward strand.
AAATATGAAGAACTGCCCCCACAGTTTTATAGAGTGCTACTGGTCATACTTCTATAAGAGCAAGACACAATGCTAAGATAAAACCACAGAATTAAGATTTGAGATTGCTGAAATCTACCATTAAGTCTTCACCAGCAAGCTCCAAGACATTATGGACATCTTCAATTTTCTAGACCTCATTTGCCTCTTAGTTGTGCACTTGATGAGCATCTGAGCAGAGATATAAGGCTGTACAGAATCAGGCCACTATGCTATAAACTTTCTCTCTTTCCAAATAGCTAATAATATTCACTAGTATCTAGTCCCAGTGAGGAATGAAACTCAATTAATTAATGGTCTAAGGCATACTGAAGTGCATGATGAAAAGATTCAAATATTAAGAACAATTATCTTAAATATATTTGGCATATATCTCTTTTCCTAATTTTAAAAATTACACAAAAGCAAGATTAAATATTAGAAATGAAACACACTTTTCTCTTTTGTACATCTATCCCCTCAGTACTAAAAAGAGAATCTTAAATAAACTTACTTCATTTGTTCTCCTTGAAAAAAAAAATCTTTCATGCTGCTCGCCCTTCTTAAACACATTTTCCTGCTGATGTTCTCTTTCTGCATTTAATCTTGAATATTTTGTTTTTTCTTCTGAGGCTCCTTTTTTGCCTTCATGTTTCAATCTCATGACATTACCCTCTAAAGTCATTGTTTGTGTAGCTGCATCTTTCAATTCCACTTTCAGCAACTCAATATCCTTATTAATCTGTGGCGTTGCATCTGGATAAAGCTTCTCTTTCCCATCAAAAGTTGATTTCAATTCTACTTGCTGCTTTAAGAATTTATTGACCTGCTTGAAATGTTTGAGTTCAGCTCTTAGTTGAATAATCATTTGCCTAAGATCTTTTTCATCCTTTTTCTCTATATCTTCACTTGAACATTCTTGCTCAGTTGTGTTCAGATGATCTAACAGTTCATTTACAATTTTCATTTGTTCTTGTCTGCTATACTCAGGAAGGAGGAAAGAAAAGGCATGAATTTTATTTTTATTTAAGCAAACAAGAACACCTTCTAAGAAACACTTTTGCAGTGTCTTGACATACTTGAGATTCCCAGGAGACTCTTTTATTCACTAATGAATTACTCACTAATGAACAGAGGTTTTGAAACATTTTCACAGCATGAGTTGTAACACAAATTATCTCATCAATGTTTTTCCCGAATTCATGACCATATATGCTCTATCACCCCTTTCCTCATCCACGAACAGTTAGCAAACCTCTGCTAACTAAATCACTTGCTTACATAACAGTAATACAGGAAACAGGAATGGGTTTTCAAACGATTTTACTCTGATTGAAATACCTTAAAAATAAAATTCCCACCAAAACACAGGAGACTCTAGACGTTGAGTTTTGCTGTCCCTTCACGTATTTCTAATGTAACATAGAAGTTGGAAACTGAGAAAGCAGCCAAAAGCCTGCAAAAACAGCTCACTACAGACCAACAAACTGCCTCACAGACAACCAGGGGTCCATCAACAACTGTTTAGAAAGCAATGTTTTAAGTGAAACTGAAGCCAAATAAGAGGCACTTAAGGCATAAGCAAGTCCTCAAATTCTACAAATGATTTCATGTGCCCAATAAAGAGCAGTTTGTGCCACTAAACATATAAACCAGCATTTAAAACAACTGTATTTATACAGTTAGCATTTGAAGTTGTAGAAACTAACTAGGCTTTTTATGTCTTTGTCTGGCATCTAATGTCATTAGTGAGAATTGTTACCCACAGCACAGGCTCATCACTAGTCAGTCAGGACATTTATACTTGAATATCAAAAAGATTACACACTAAAATGCTAAGGATGATGGTGCTGGAATCACTCATTAGCAGACTTTTAAGTAATGTTAACAAATAAAACAATGTTATCTGCTCATCTCCTAAGAGCAATATCCCCTCATTCGTCATTAACTAGTGCTTTGGCAACTAAGTCCATTTATGCCTCCTGAAGAGTTTTAGATAGTAATGTAAAAACACAAAATTGCTTGAGTAAAGTCAACTGCAGTGCATCCTGAACCCAGAACAGGATTTGACTCGTGTAACTCCACAGAACATTCTGCTACCAGCACTGCTGAGCCCTCTGTATGTGGAAGGTCATTCTCATTGCTCTTCAGAAAGCACTGTGCTGTGGTTAGCTGAAGGAATGACACTGACGGGCACTGGAAAAAGCCCCCTCATACGGCATGTCAGCATGGAACATGGAAAGAACAAAAAGAAAAATGAGAGTGATCTCCAGCAAAGCTGTAATTCAGTTTTCAACCAGGAGATTACGTGGTTTAAATGCATAAAATTGGGGGGGGGGGGGGGGGGGGGGG